>NW_008658587.1:51402-101491 GCF_000695815.1 Acanthisitta chloris | reverse complement strand
TGCTGCAAAATTTAACTGACAAGAAAATAGCTGCATTTTCTCTGTTCCTTGACATACCTGTCCTATGAATGGAGTTGTGGGCTCTGGGGTATGAAATAAACCCAATCTGTTTGGAGGGGCTTGACTTCTACAGCGCAAAGAGGAAATATTCATGCCCTTGTTTAATCAAATGCACATTTGAATCATACTGATTTCAATACATAAAGATGTTTGGTATCTCTTTTGGAAGTATAACTTCTTGCTCATCTATCTATTCAGAATGATAATTCTCTTCTCCACCTTTGCTGCATCTCTGCATTTTGCTCTCCTACATAAACAATTTTTGCTTGATTTCAATAAGATTTCTTCTCTCAAACCTGTTTGTAAAAGTGGGAATTTGTAATCACAGCCTCCAACATTTCAGAATTGACTACCCTGATTAACGTGGGTAGTAGAAGGCCCACCAGTAACCAAAGAAGTTTCATTACTTTTGGAAAAGATACCATAAACCATTGGGGGAGCACCACTTCATGCCTAGTTAATGAGAAAAATCTTATTTTCTCGGCGCCCATTTCATGGGACACATTTGCTGTTTCTAAAGCTGTGATGCTATTTCCTTACAGCTTTCCCCACCACAAGGCTGTCTCAGTATGGATATTGCTAGACATCCTGACAAATGACAGTGTCATCCATTTGGTACCACTCTCTTTGGTGAGCCACAAGGCAAATTCAGGCCCTGGAGCTGGACTTAGCCTTGTATGGTCTGTGGATTTTGTCAGGCAGTCTGTGGGGTTTCCTTGCTCTGGGGAGATGCTGTCTGTCTCTGCAGCTGCACATTAGAAGATGAAACCTTCTGCTCTGCTCTGGTGTCTAAAAGCATGTATTATTTTTTGCCCTTTTTTCCCCAAGCAGCAGGAGATAACCTTAAGCCCTGGACATCATTCCCTTTCCTAAGTACTCCATCCTGTTTTGTTGCTAAGTGCACGTCAGCTTCAAGGTTGGCTTTTGACATCATTTATGCTTCTAGTGCATTTCTATAGGGATTTGAAGAGTAACCTCAGTTAGAGAGGCGCTCTATAAAATCAAATTCTTTTCTGTCCTCTCCTATTTCCACTAGTAAACTGTATATCTCTTTGCATTCTTCAGCCTAAAGCTTCTTTCAGGGAGCACCAACTTCTATAGGGATCTTCATGCTGCTGTGAGCCACTGCTACGGCGTTTGCTTTTGCACAGCAAACACTGTGAGGCCCCAGTGCTGCCAGTCAAGGGCATCTGTAGTGCCTAGACATAGCTCAGGGCACTTCTGGATCCAAATGATATTGGCGAGTCTTAGGCCCCATTATCCTGTCTGTTCATCAGTCATATATATTTATATATGCATGTATGTGTATATGTATGCACACACACACACACACAAAGATATATATTTGGAGGGCAAATTGAATTTATACTGGCTCTAGTGATGCTTTTATGAATACAAATAACCGATACAAAATACAATGTCAAAACTAATCAGCTCAAACGGAGAGATTGAAGAGATAAATGAAATCTTTTCTTTTTCTGTGCCTCTGTTCCATAACCATTTGAGTATGGGAAAAGCCGATGGCTCTGGGGTGGAAAGCTGAAGCCAAGTTGACATGTGTCTGCCATTCAAGAATATAATCCTATTAGTGAATGTAACTAAACCTCCTGGGAAAAATAATCTAAATCTGAAGCACTTCCACATGGGCTTTATTTTTTCCTCTTAATTTTTCCATTGCTTCTTAATAACACCATTGCTTCCATTTAACCTTTTTTTTTTTTTAAGTGTAACAACTCTTTTAAAGGCAGATGAAAATCCCGTGATGAAACAGTGCAGAAAAATTCCTAAAGGTCTGAAGGGTAGCACACACAAAAAGAGCACAAAACAACCACATTCTCAGCCATAGCAGTGCTAAGTCCTGGTTTACACAAATCAGAATCCAGTCAACAGAGAATGGAAATACACAAGCCTGGAAATTCCTGTGCTGTGATTTCAGTCTTATGAAGCCAGTCGAAGGGAACTCAATGTAATGAAAAAGAAAATGTGCACAAAAGCCAGCATTAAAGGACATTGTAAAGATTTCTTTCTTATATACTGAAGCAGTGAATTTATTACTTTTTTTCTGTATTTCTAGTTGTTTTTCTGACAAAAAGCAGAATTTTAAATAAGTGTAAAGGATAACCAGAATTAATATTTAAAATCACGGGTTGCAATGATACAGAACTAAATCCAGTTCACTGAACTTTAAAGATGATTAGCTAGTCAGGCTTAGGGAGCTGACTCATTTTCTAAGGTCTGAGTGACTTAATGAACCTAGCAGTGAAGTATGGAGCAGCTTTAATGTACAGATCTCAGTATACCATTCATGTCTGTCTCATATGTGGATGTTACTGTATTAGTCTGGTTTGGGATTAGCAGGGAAGGAGATACAGTCACAGGCTCTGTACCTTTCCAAAATCAGTTTATCTTTTGGTTCTGGTCAGACATAATTTTCCTCCTCGGAATTATGAGTGACAATCAACAGAGCAATTTCAGAACTACTGAGGAAAAGCTAAATTTCTCCATGTTGCTATTGCCAGTGCAGTTAGACTATCATAGGTAGGACATGATTGGGTATAATTAACAGGAAGTGTCTTATGAACATTATGTTCTGTGATAGACAAGGCTGAAGATCACGGAAACTCCATTTCCAAAAAGTGACACAAAGCTTTATTATCTAATCCCATCATTAGCCCTGTCAGTAGAATTTAGGAGACCTGGGTGCCATTTTGCTAAACTCACAAATATTGGCAGTCTTTTTTTTAAAGCATGATGACGTGTTCTCACTGATGTCATTAAACAGCCATATGGGAACCTATGAACTAATGCCAAGGAGTTTGGATGACAGAAGTTGCTCCAGTGCAACTGTGGACATCTACTGCCTTACAGTAAGGTTCAGAGAATTCCAAGAAAAAACACGTTTCACCATTTGAACGCCAAGAAAATGAATGTTAAAAAGCAGGTGAATTTAGGAGGACATGTTCATTCTCATCTTTGAAAAGAGGATGAACATACAGCGTTTTTGTTCTGCCATTCCTGTCAACACTGGACTTGGTTTTGCCTAAACTGGGGGATAGGTGCTTTAGGAGCTAAGAGTGCCATGCAGTGTGTGAAGTCACATTTTACTTGTGCGGCTCAAATCAGCCAGGGTTTCTGTCATGGCAGGTAGTCACTGGCGACAATTGTGGCTGTAGAGGGACAATGAGGATAGCAAGAGGAAAAATAAAGCTAAGCCATTGCATTCTTCAAGGCAGTTGGAGGAAGGGTTAACAATGTGCCTTTTTTTCCCCAAGGCATACTCCTGAGAGCATTTAGGGTTTAATAACATTATGCATTTTAAGTTGAAAACAGAGAGCCAGGTACAGCCTCATCTTGAACAAACCAGGGACAAAACTCTTCTACATGTCACAAAAAATGTCCTTTGCTCATTCTGGATTTATGTATGTTCCCCATTTTTCAGCAAAGTCCTTCAAAAGGTTCATGGGAGTCAGGTGTATAATTTAAAAGGCATTTGTCAGGTTCCACTAACAGATACAGTATGCAGCTTGTGCAATCGTGTGAGCCCTTTCTGCTTTCTCACTTTTGTTCCCAGTGTTGATTTTTCACTATGTGCAGTCTTCTAGGTCCAAAAGATACCCAAAGCACTTAGGACAGGGAGACCATGAGTATGATTAAGTGCCTTCCAGTGCTACTGTAGCACAAATAACAGTAATCATAAACACTGTAGTGTGTAATGAGATAAACAGTTTAATACTGAGCTTCATATACATAATAAATCTGCTCTGAGTTCTCTACAGAACAGTGTATTGATGTGTCTTCCCACAAAACAAACCTTCTTTTTAAAGGTCTTATTTCTTTGTCTGTCAATCCACATGTATTGTGTATTATAATATGTGATGTCAATGATATGCATTTGAAATGGAAAGAGGCTCATATTATAAAATGGGCATATAAAATATGTCTACTTTCTACTTTTGAACAGGGAAGGACATGGTAAAATTTCTGTTTTTGCTGTCAAAATGGCCTTGGCAACTCTTTGTGGAGGAAAAATCATGGACAAATTAAGATGTAAGTCTTTTGAGTGGCATTTTTTACCTGTTAAAAAAAACTTTATTGATGTTATTGTTGTGAAATAACAGTATAGGTAGAAAAGAGGGAATTAGGATAAGTTGCAGTTATGGAATTTGCACTGTCTATCTCCAAGTAAATCCTGCTAAGTGTTTGGCTGAACTGGACTTCATATTTTTAAAGCCAAATTGCATATACTGAAGTTCTGATTTTTCTTTGGGATTATTGAATTTGAGGTACAGGTAAGTGCCTCAACATCATGAAGAATCATCCAGCAATTTCTTCTGATAAATTTTTAATAACATCTCTCTCATTTCACACCTAGAAGTACAATATATTTATGTCCAATTTATATTTCCTCCCATAGGGCCCATTGTTATGCCATCTGTTTTGGCCAACAGATTCCCATTTCACAGGATTCTTTCCCAGTTCCCCAATAGCCAAGGCATAGTTTACTTGTAGCTGCAATGGAAGAATTTCTGTTTAGTGATATGATGTCTGTAGCTCAGATCCAGAACACCATTTTCCAGAATTTTTGGCCAAAAATCCTTCAGTTTCCCCTGAGCCTTCTACCTCAGCTCAAGAAAATTAAGTTTACAAATTGATGTTGGTTAGAGTGGAGAAGTGGAAATCCCAGGTGCTAATTTAGTCTTCCAGATTTAGTGCCGTTTTTAATGCATTATTTCCAAGTAGAAACTCAAACACAGATGAATTTAAGTTGTAAATTATAAATTGAACACTGCTATAAATTGAGCACTATTTGTTCCCTAAGCTGCTCTAAGAATAGGAGCAGGGTCCATCCAGTGGAAGTCTGGAGTATGATGATGATTTTTCGGGTCAGCAGTCCCGGAGTCCTGTTGTCAGAATTTCCCTTCCAGGATCCTGGAAATGAAGCAGCTGACATGACAGCCTGAAAAACAATACATGTTCCCTAGTCAGTGATCTCCTGCTAAGCACAGGATAATTTTAAACAAACGGAGAAGCAAAGGCTGAGAAATTCTGCAATAATAGAAGTGTGATATTTTTATACCTTAAAAAAAGACTGAGAGGAGTGAAAAGTAATGAATTTGCAAGACCTCCAGTGCTTTGTGTGTCCAAAACAATCATAACTGACTTAATGAACTCGTTGTCAAGATTCTGATTTGACATGGTAAACTGGCAGTAGGCAAAAAGCTGATGTTGTGTATCTTGTCAAATCAGAGCCTTCTTATCTGATCAAATTACTGCCTCATGCCATGCATCAGACTTTGCTTAAAAAATGACCACACACAAATTAAAAAAACCATCAGGAATATTTTAGTATTAAAATCAACTAGTTTTTTTATATGCAGATAGTTCTCTTAGTTTTCTATTGAAAGAGGTTAGAACTAAAGATGCAGTAATAGCACAGCTTTGCATAAGCAAAACATGTTTTTTAGTACCTCTGGTTCAAATCAGGTGATGCTGAATTCAGAGCAAATCTGTAGTCCTTGCTGAAGTTGCTGTGTTCTTTTCTTGTCTTTTCCACCCTCAGATATTTTCTCAATGATTTCCGACTCCAGTGGAGTGATGGTTTATGGCAGATATGACATGTTTCTGCGGGAGGTTCTCAAGCTGCCCACGGCTGTTTTCGAGGGGCCTTCGTTTGGTTATACTGAGCAGTCAGCAAAATCCTGTTTCTCACAACAGGTAAATGAAGAGTGAGCATCCTAGACACAAGATCTCAATCACCCCCTCTGAGCAGGATGAGACTTTCTTTCTTTGTTATTCATATGTACATATTCACCCAGGAAACACATGGCTGGATTGAGGGAAGGTCCACATTGCTGATTTCTGGCAAGTAGGTTAGGTGCCTTCAAAATGAGGCTGTTCTCCATAGGTTCCCCATATAACCATGGAAGAGAGAAAGGCTTAGTCAAAAAGTGATTCAGAACAGGGTCTTGATTTACATGTTCCTAAATTTAGCAGGCTGAGGAGTCTAACTTCCTAATTTAACCACCTGTTAGATATTTACATTTAGTTAATATACAAGGCATGTAATTCTCCACTCCTCTTAGCTGGTGTTGGTATAAGTGTACACTGGACTTTAACTTCTCCATGCAAAGCTAAAGACCCACCAAACAAAATCAAGCCACATGTTTTCCACGTGGTGCTGTACACACACAAGAAGTTTAGGAGTGAGAAGAAAATCATCTTAAGCATTTTTGGAAATTTTGGAAAAATGGGAGTCAGTATGTAGTTTCCATCAGTGACATAAGGTCAGGAAAGCAATTAATTTACCCTGAAAAAAATACAAGATTGTTTCCACAACTTACCAAACTCTGTAAGTGCACTGAGTACAGTACCTTGGCTTCAGCTAATACCTAGCACTGCAAAAGATCCCATAATTGGGGCTGGTTGTCCATTTCCCCCATGGAGGAAGATATAATTCATCTCGCTCTTGCCACACATCACACTATATAATTCCATAAACATAAAGTAAGGGAAGATGCTGAAACCGAGAAAACATTAGAAATAAAGCTGAATTTTCCTTCTCTTTATCCTTCTATTTGCTAACTGAATACTGTTAAACAAATACGTTCACTGGAGCAGGAGTAGTGTCATTTTCATGCAAAATAGAATATAATTTTTTCTGTTCCCTCGGTTTCATCACTAATCAATAGGCACTCCAGTCAACCAAAAGGCACTGTTGAAATTCATTTATTGAATTATCTCCCAAATCATTTTAAATGGTGATGTTTGCATGTGTGAAACTGGTCTTGTTTCACAAAGGAAGACTTAAGATGGCATTTCATCTTATGTTGAAGAATTTACATAGTGAGGTGACTTCTGGTAGTTTTGGGTTAAAATAATGCAGGAGTGCTTTTGCGTGGCAACAGGGCATTCAAGCTTTGCATGTTGGACCTGCTATTATTACAGATGAAAAGAGCTATTTCTATTCTTGAAAAAGTGACATTCAGGCCTTGTTTTCAGTCTCAGTGGCCATCAGAAATGGCACTTTGAGATTGCACTCACTTGACTGGACCAGATGCACTAAGGTACCATAAGAAACAAAGTCTTCATGGAGCATTAGGTGGTTTTGTTCACAGTCTGTACTTAGAGCTAACAAGAGTTAAGCCTCTGACTGATGTAGGTACACAGCAGATTTACAAAACTGCTGTTTTGCATCCGTAGGCAGCCAAGTACTCTTGTAAATCTAGTCTAATATTTCACTTAAATTGACTTTATGTAATTCTCATTATGTCCTCACTAGGGATGAACCAGAGTTTTGAAATGAGGTTAAAAAGAACATATCTCTATGACACTGTGATAAATGGTATTTACAGTCTTGGTCACACCATAGGTCATTCTTTCACTCTCTCATATTGCACTTAGCATTATCAAAGGTTGATACCTTGGGATAAGTTTGGCACACTCTCTTGTTCTCACTGTGGATCACTCTTGCTTACCAGAAGCCTTTCAACCCCCTGATATGTATAGATTCTTCAATTTCAGGGAAAGCAGAAATTCTGGGAATTAGCTTCTGCTCATGGTGTCAAATCCTTTTCAGTTTATGTCTGAAAGGATTTTATTCCTACATCAGAAAGGAATTATTATTCCCCATTGTACTGGTTTACTTGACCAGACAATGTATTTTCCTCTGCCTGTGAACCACTGCTAGATTGAATGACTATTTAAAATAGAAACAACAGTGTTTCCTCATCAGCAGATTCATGGAACAGAAATGCTAGACCAAGTGAGCTTGAGAATACAAAGGAGTTTTATCACCACCACTTTCCCTCATAGGTAGGATTGATGTGATGTCATACTGTATTTGTATTAAACTGTGTTGTTACTATTGTAAAAACCACATTTTTTTAAAAAAACTCTTTTTTTCATCCCAAGCTGAAAAGATAGACGCTAACTTCATTTTCTTAGCACTTGTCTAAGTGTTAGTCCACAAATCTAGATTCCATCTGCATATAGCATATATTTAGAAAACAGCTTTCCATTTCAACTTTCCCAGCAGCTGAAAAAGAAGCTGCAGGAGGAAAATGTATGGAAATTGCTCTGCCGGTGTCCTTTTAAGGGACATTGCTCTCTCTAATCCATAAAATCAGTGATCACCAGAGCAGTTTGGACATAAAGCTGTCTGTGAAGCTAAGTTGCTTTATTTAGTGCAAATCAGGTTTTAAATTGCAGTTGCATTCAAAAGCCTGCTGCACTGAGGAAGAGCTGTTCTTGTCTCCTCGTGTATTTGCTTGTTTAGACAGTTGTGTGTCTGCCTTCAAGAGCAGAGGGAAGGCTTAAGGTTACTCAGTTCTGCAGTATGGAGCACTGGAGGTCCCTTCTTTTCCTAGACATCATTCCACCTTTTTTCCTCCTGTATTCTCAGTTCTGCTGCAGGCAACACAGGGCAGCATTGGTCAGCAAAGCCATGCCAAGCATCCACGGCAGATGTCTGAAAGATCCTTTTCTGTGAGCTGATGCTTATAGCTTAAGATGGCTATTTGGGAGGTGGTTTTCCACTCTGCATGGCTGGAAAGGTCATTCATACAACAAGTAGGTGGTATTATTTGGTTAGACTTTTCATACTGCAGGTATTGTGGGAAGAGATAGCATTTCAGTGAGACTTAGAGCTCATACTCTGGCTATTTCCATTCATTAAAGAATCAAGACCATTTTCACACTAGCCTGAAGTATTTTCTCCTAGGGACAAATATCTTTATATCTTCCCCAATATCTTGCAATATTTCAGCCCTGAGACTGTTACAGAGTGAGATGTTTTCCATTGATCACTCAGTGTAAAGAGAAATAATGATTTTATTTACATCTGGTGGCAGTTGTGTATAAATAGAGCACAGACACTCCATCTGGAAATCTCAGCTCTGAGAAGTGTTCCACAACACATGGAGATGATACATGTCACTGAGTAGCTGCTGCCTTGCTTCCTCATGGGGTAACCACAGTTCTTTAGCAAGTGAAAGCAGTAGCTTATGTAATCAGATATGAAAATTCAGCAATCCCTTTGGATATGGGGATACTATTTAAATATGTATGTGTATAAAATATATCTGCATATATTCTCAGCAGGGCTCAGTATTTTTGCAGCTTAAATTTTATTTAAGGAAGGCTCAGTTGCTGATTGAAAAAATGAATTAACTAAGATTTGTGATTACTCTTTCCAAACACCTAAGAAACTTAAGGCCCTAGATTGCCTCTTTTAAATCAACAGGGATATTTTAGAGTTTAAATCTCCTTGACAGGTAAAGGGGCATAGATCTTGAGTGCTTAAAGGTGCAATTGCAGTTCCTGAGTGTATACAAACATGACATCCCACAATCAGAGCTCACCCATGTCTAGTTACTGTCACTCATCATACAAGCATAGTTTTTTAAGTTACAGTGATAAATTGTCTGTAATGGTCTGTCCTTACCCTATATTTGTTTTAAAACTGTACTCCCTTGTCAGTATTTTTGTTCCTTTTCATTTTTGGAGTACAAAAAAATCCATTCTCTGCAGTGACTTTTCATTTGAAAATTGGTCATACATAGTGATACCCTACATGCACTTGTACTTCTTACATGATACTCAAAACATGCAGAGTTGAATGCCACCCTTAACCACAAAGCATCTTCAGGCAGTGACTCTAGAAGAGAGTCTGGAAGTGTGTGGGAGCAATGTGTCTCCAACCCAGCCTTGTGAGAAGGATTGCTAGTCGTCAGCTGCATCTTTGTACTGACTAAAAATAGTCTGGAAAAGCTTTGCTAGTATCACTTGTTCTTTTTAGTAAATCAGGGCTACAGGCAAACAGCATTTGAAACTTGTTCCCAAGTGTTTCTGTAACGACAAGGTAAAATAATTTTGAGATATCTAATCACTGATGGTTTTGTTTATTTTTGTTTGCTTGTTTGAGCAGAAAAAAGTCACGTTAAACACTTTCTTGGATACTCTCATGTCTGATCCCCCGCCACAGTGTCTAGTGTGGTTGCCACTTCTGCATCGACTGGCAAATGTTGAAAATGGTGAGTAAGAGATACTGCCAAAACACAGTCACAAGAGTAAACTTTGGTGTGATGATTTTCTCACTCTGTAGATGGTTCTGTAGGAGCTACTGTACTGGGTTCATTGACTCCATGTGCTATTTTTACAGTGACTGATAAAATATTTTAAGAAGTCTGTTGGTCATTCAGCCGGGAATGTGGCTTAAATTTTGCTGTACTCAGGAAATTAACCTGATCATGTCCTGTCCTCCTGCGCCCTGGATAAGCAAGGAGCTCTAGGACTTGATCCATTCACACACTTATATTTGGTAGGCTATCAAGACCACAAACTTTTATTAGGTATGACATATGGTAGCAGAGAAGGTACAGCTTGGCAGTTTCCGTTCATGCAATATTCTTGGCAGGAGATGTGCATTGCAGTGCAAAATACCAGCCAAAAGGTCCTTATGAAAGATTTCCTCCTAAGCCTACACTGTCAGACCATATACTCTGAAAAGGAAGTACCAGATTAATCCTTATCCTTTGCTTGTGTGGAAGATGATGATTTAACTGAGATGGCTCTTTCTCCTCAAGGGTAGTCTTTTCCCAAAATCACAAGATTTTAAGACAGGAAGAGACCATGAAGATCAACTCATTTGATTATTGCACAGTGCATGTTGCATATCACTGGGCAGGATCAGCTTCCTCAGCCTTCCAGCTCCCTGAGCACCCGGGGAAAAGTTCACAGACTCATAAATATAGTCCCCCAGCCAAGCCCTTCACGTATTGTTTCTGTAGAAAGCACTGCCACACTGAAGGTGCATAAGCAGAGCTAGAAAGCTTGTGCATCTCATTTCACTGTGTGCACCACCAAATCACAGCCCACAAACTCCATGCAGTTCCTCATATAGTTCTGGAGGAGTTTCCTGGCTCCAGTGCAGACATCGTCTCCTGTCCAGAAGGACCAGCACTGCCAATATTAAATAGAAAAAAACCCACATGAGACAAGAAATGCCTTTTTAGTGTCTTGTTTATTTGCATGTAATGTGGCATTTCTTGCTCATGGTCATCAGGAGGCAGTGATTCTGACAATCATTATTCCAACATTTTAAATCTAGAGGAAAAAAAAAGAGAAGGTTTTAAAATGGAAAAAGTTTATACAGAAAACCCTAAAATATTAATTTAGAATATTAATAGATTTTGAAAACAATTTTCCAGCCCAGTATATTGCCTCAGAGGTTGTTGCTTAAGGGGCTTGTTAAATATTTCTGCATTGTTGCTCCCTTGAAGGTTTACCTCGAGGATAATTGAAACTTTGGGATACTAGAAAAAGAAGTGAGGGACAGAAGGAAGAAAAGATCATATATACTCACATTGTTAGGCAATAAAAGTATTTCTACCATATTTCCAATAAAAAAGTAGGTCTCGTGGAAGGAGAGGTGTGCATCCGGTTTTAGGTGATAAAAGGGAAAGGAGGAAGTTGTGTTCTTGTACTAAATAAATCCCTCTTCCGCTGAAAGGCACCAAGGTGGGTAAGGTGATTTTCCCAAGTCCTTTTGGTTGCAGAGCCACCTATCTACCCCACCTTCCTCAAGCTCTTGTCATCTCTCCCTGTCCCTCACCAGTTTCACCCTCTTTCCAAGCCTAGAGCACTAACACTTCCTGCTGCAAAATTCTGGCAAGGAATTAAAACCCTGACATACTCAGCACTGATCCAGATTCTCCCAGACTGAACCTTACAATGGAAAAGCAGAAGGTGCCTGGGAACAAGGAGATGTTCAGTACCCTGTGCTAAACTGGGTACATGCTGCAGTGAGGAGAGAGGAGTAGAAATAGCAGTATTGCCAGGAAGGGGCTTCAAAATGTCCCACCTGGTGCCTTAGCATGCTTGGTGGCTTGCATCCTTGTCACTGTCTGCTTCTGAACAGGGAACAGGATCACACAGGTCCCTTCAATGGCCAGCTTTCCAAATCTGGGCATCCAAAGCCAAGTGTTCTACTCCATGTGTAGGCACCTAAATTATATCAGTTGTACAGATGAGACAGCAGTAATTAAGAGACAATGACATGCCTAAGTACGCTTTTGTGGTTTGTGCTTTCAGTGATCAGACAGCTGAGTTTGTCTTTTCCTCCAAGGTGCATCATTTTAGCTCCTTACAGCACAACCAAACATTCAGCTTCCCCCAGTAACATAGCTGAAGGATGCAGTGGATTCTCCCACGTATGAATTTCCTGTGTAATAGAATGGTTTGGGTTGGAAGGGACCTTAAAGGTCATCTAGTTCAACCCCCTGCCATGTGCAGGGACATCTTCCAGTAGACCGAGTTGCTCAAAGCCCCATCCAGCCTGGCCTTCCAGAGATGGGGCATCCACAACTTCTCTGGGCAACCTGTTCCAGTGCCTCACCATCCTCACAGTGAAGAATTTCTTCCTAATGTCCAATCTAAACCTACCCTCTTTCAGTTTGAAGCCATTCTCCCTTGTCCTGTCACTACATGCCCATGTCAAAAATCCCTCTCCAGCTCTCTTGTAGCCCTTTCAGGTACTGGAAGGCTGCTATAAGGTCTCCCTGGACCTTTCTCTTCAGGCTGAAAAACTCAAGTCCCTCAGCCTGTATTCACAGGAGAGGTGCTCCAGCCCCCTGATCTTCTTTGTGGCTCTCCTCTGGACTCTTATGATGTATTCTGTTAGACACTGAACACATTTTTTTGCAGCTGCAAGCAGGAGGTGCAGACCTCAGCTCAGAAGTGAAGAAGGGTCTGGTGCGCAGCATAGGAAGTGTTGCCCATGGCTTAGCGCAGGTTGCTGGATGGTTACTGGAGTTTTCACAGGTCAGAGCTGTCGGCAGCATCCAACACCGCAGATTGCTTTCAACAGAGAAGGGATCACCCTTCAGTTCAGGCTCCGTCTATAAACTTTTGCTGAGTGTTTCCTTTGTTTTGGTTTATGGCTTGGCATTTCTTTCTCCTGCACAGTCTTCCACCCCGTGGAGTGTTCCTACTGCCACAGTGAGAGCATGATGGGGTTTCGCTACCGCTGCCAGCAGTGTCACAATTACCAGCTCTGTCAGGACTGCTTCTGGAGGGGCCATGCCAGCGGTTCCCACAGCAACCAGCACCAAATGAAAGAGTACACGTCATGGGTAAGGGAAGGCTTGCGCCTCGCTGCAGACTGCTTTGCCCTCCAGCCAGCAGAGAAGCCCCCGGCCGCAGCCCTGGGCATCTGCCTGGCACAGGGGCGCCGGGAGCCAGGCTGCTGGTTTGGATCAGCAGCCCTGTGCGGGAGGCTCTGGCTTTGGGAGCCATCGGGAGAGCGTGGAGGTGGGAATGGTCTTTTCTGGGTGAGGATCTGGGGCGCCTGTGACGGTGTGTGCCGCGGTGAGGGCAGCGCAGGAGGAGCTGGCAGCAGGGCACCAGGCTCATGGCAGCTTCTCCCGTTCCCACAGGACTCACGGTAAAATTGTCATTGGCTTGCTCTGTTTGGCTACGTGTAAATGAAGTGATGAATACTTAATGCTCATTCATCAATATTTTCAGTTGAGTGGCTGCAGCATATGCGTAGCATTTGGGATGATCCTGGCAGTGGTCACAGGAGTAGATCCGCAGTAGTGTTTACTATAGAGGAAAACACTTCAGTCTTTTTGTTGTTAATCAAAATAATGCAGTGTTTTTCTAAGCTGAAAGAGAAGTATCAGCAGCTATATTAACCTTCTCTGAAGGGCATCAGACCAGGGGACTAAGCTCTCCATACACTGGAGCAAAGCCCCAACAGAAGTCATTGGTCACACAGCATCGCAGTCCTTCAGGGCTCAAATCCAGAGACCGGCAGAGAATTCCTAACTGATCTCAAACATTTCCATAGTACATTGTTTTTAAAAAAAAAGAAAATTATGCATAAAAACTATGCATGTAGTAACAGCTCACATTTGTGCAATATTTTATGTGAATTTTTTAATGAAGTTCTGAAGCTTAACCTTTTAAAATGTCTGGTTTTCTGTTGATGCAACAGGCAAGGGTTAAATTTGATGTGGTTTGCTCTGTATGCCAGTCATACAGCCCTGCACTGTATCCCAGCAGACCTGGGTCTGTAATTGGTTTTGTGGGACCTAATTGCTGCTTGTTGCATAGACACAAATGGCTGGATTTCAGTTTCTGAATAGGAGAGTGCCCACTGTGTAACTCTGACTCCATTCCTAACAGCAATTTGTGCTATAGAATCATTTTTGCTGTAGCCAGGGAGCTGTAATTATAGGTAGGAAGTAATTGAAAAACTTAAGATTTCTGCTCAGTAGAAGATGAAAACGTGACTACATGCCTAGTGGTTTCAAATGTTTCCTTGTCAGAAACAAATGTTTTGCTTCAGGTTTGAAATTACCTTTCTGTAGTGTTCATTAGCATTTGTTCAAACCTGTTAGCTTTCTCTGTAATGCAGCTGTATGGAGCTCCCTGTGCAGATTGAAGGTATTCATTGGTGCAGTGGAACTCAACTGTTCTCAATTCAGAGTGAAGTTGTGTTTATAATGAAGGAGAAAGAGCCTGAACTTTACATATTTAAGTTGAATCTCTGTAATAGAAATACTTCATTTTTGACTTGATTATAGTCATAAGACAATGCAAGATGTGTATGCACAAATACAATACCCTTCCTGTCAAGTTCCAAAAAGATTTTTAAATTTTAGCTCGGAGGGAGGAGGCAGTGTAAGGATCACTACCCTTTTTTACTGTCAGAGAAGCTGAATCACAGAGAGGTGGGTTGGATTCCCTGAGAAGCTCTCACACAGCCTAAAAGACACCTTAGATCTCCAAGCCCTTCCTTAGAAGAGAAGTTGAGTTTGCTCCTCAACTGCAAAGAGCCTCCAAACAGAAGTAGAAAGCAGAAAATACTGATCTATTTTTTCAGACTTGCTGATGGATTTCAGGGTGAAAAATCATGCTTCTTGCACAGAGCATCCCCATATTTTGGTGCAGTGACAGTATCTCAGCCTCTTTTGGTGGGCTGTCACCACAGTGGGGCAATTCCTACCATGACCATGTCTCAAATTTCCCATTCCCCAGTGGACATAGGAGGTGGAAGAGGAGCTTTATAATAGCATCTAAACAGTACAGGGTTGTGGAGGTGAGGAGGGAAATACTACTGAGAGGAAAGAATATAGCAGCCTTGTGCCTGGCCCATGTCTAGGAAGGAAAAGGTGTCCTATACAGTATATCTGCATGGACAGGCATACACATACACGTTCTCCTTGCACTCCCAAACTGCTGAGGTACAAGCTAGCAGCAGTCCAGGTGACACTACCTGTGCTGTCCTTTGTTCAATTCTGCCTGAGTGTGGCGTTTCAAAAAAGCCATGGCAACTGCATCTGCCCCTATAGATACACCCCCTGAGCCTCCTCTAAAGGCTGCTGAAGGTAAGGGTAATCTTGCCTCCAAAGGGAGCAGTCTTTGCCTTACCAGACTCTTGGAGTGGGAGGGGGGCAAGGGGGATGTCAATTCATAGGTATGTAAGCTGTAGAGCTTCCTGTTGTTTTGTGCTTCCTATAGCAGAAAGAGTTTGCACCTTACTTGTCCAGATTACCTCTACCTTCCTTGTTCCTCCCAGAAATCACCTGCTAAGAAGCTAACTAATGCACTTAGCAAGTCTTTAAGCTGTGCTTCCAGCCGTGAACCTTTGCACCCAATGTTCCCTGACCAGCCTGAAAAACCTCTAAACCTGGCTCATATTGTGTAAGTATCTGTGTGCTGTAGACAAAGTAAGCTTTGTTGTAGGAGTTGCTTACATCACGTGTAGATACTATAGCTCTGAACAAAACAGGAGGCAGCTGTGGCTTATCCAGCTCAATGCATCACAAGTGCAAATTTGCTGATAGGGGTATTTAGTATAAAAGTGTTCTTCTGTTGTGACTTCACTTGAAACGTCAGTGGGATATATATATATATATATATACACAATCAAATACTGGGACACAATGTTGGCATGTCCCCATTCTCCTCAAGAGACCTCCATGCAATGTCAGAGTTTCAGCACTTTGTGATGTATTCATGCTGATAATATTAGCTTTGTCATCTAGAGTCTCTCAGCTTCAGTGTATCACAGGTATGTCTTGACACAAGGCACCAGAGAATAGTGAAACTGGACCAATTTTGTTGAAACTAGTGTCAGAGTTCTCACTGACTTCAGTGGAGCTGTGACTTCACCTAGTCCTGAAGAATTATATGAATCTGCCTAAGAACTGTGTCTTGAACTGCCAAGTCACTTGAAGAGAGTCTATTATTGTTACATTTTGATACTTTGAGACAGCAAAATTATTTTGTGGTACAGTGGTTTGTGTCACTACTGGTTTTTTCCCTGCAGGAGTCAAGAAACTCAAAGCAGAGACAAAATGTACTTGTGCATTTTGGTGGGTGGGGTGGAGAATTTATCACTTTGGATTATTTTTTCTAAAGCATGTCAACCATCCATAGTGGCAGTTGCTCAGATTTTCTCATTTATCAGCTTGGTTTACTTTTGCTTCCTGGGTCCTAAAAAAAAAAAAAGAAAAAAGAAAAAAGAAAGAATGAAAGAAAAAACATTAAATTTTCCAAAGAATTCAAGAAAAATCAAGACATTGAAGCATTTCAGGCAGCAGCTATTAAAGTTGTATTTGCATGCTGCATATGTGTCACTGGCTGCTGGAACTAGTCCAGTCTGTAATCGTGATAAATACTTAACTTTTGTCAGTACTGAATAGTTGTATGTAGCATCTTTATGGGCAAGTGCACACCAGCCATTGTGGGCTGTGCAACACCTGGGAAGTTCACCTAACCTGCCTGACATTTTAAGGAGAAATGCTGAAGGTCTTCCACTTGTGGCTATAGCAGAACTTTCTCAAGGTGTAAAGGAGTGCTCTGCTCTTCAGAGACAAGGTGCTCTGACAGATACATAGTGCCAAATCCCTGTTATGCTCAACTGTCAGTCATAACCCCTGCACCTCTTTATGGAGGAGTAATGGGAGGTTGTTGTTCCTGGGAAGAAAGGACACGGAGTTGGATCTACTGAGCTACCACACTGCTGTGCAGGGTGTAAAAGGCTGGCTCTGCTGGCAAGTGAGTGATGATTTCACAGGGCAGATTTTGGCCATCCTTAAGGGAAATGGAGAGACAGAGAGCTTGAAACAGAAAGAGAAGCCTCTGTTCTGTGTTGGCTGGAGGCCCTTGGAGGCCTGGGGGTATGTCAGAAGATAACGGGTAGTGAAAACTGGGCTACTGTGAATGGATTAAATGCATTTAGGCAAGGCAAGGGGAAGGTACCATAATTGAGTAGGAAGTGATCCAAATCTCTGCTGTGAAATTAACACCTTCCTTTATTCCTAACTATACAGACATAATTTAGAGTGATTGGATGTGAGAACAAACCACCATCTATTTTGTTTTGTGACAGAGTTTCTCTTTATTCATAGATTGATGATAATACAACTTAGCAATGTATATTGGCTATAATGATATGTGAGTGAAAAAACTTGTAAGTTGTGGAGGTAGCATGATCTGCAGCATAATTCACACAAATTTAACTGAGGGGAGAGATATGCTACAGAACCTCATTGAGAATATCTTCTCGCTGGTGTGATTTTTATTTTTAAACATAATTGAAGTTGAGAGAAACAGCTCTGGGCAGGAATCCAGGCAAAAAGGGTTTTATATGTGCATTAAATGGAAGGATTCTGGCAACAAAACAGCATTCTTTTCTTAGCTTCTAGCATAAATGGGGACAAGTGCTCCCTGCATTACTATAGAGACTCTCATTTTTATAGTTCTTCCACCTTTGAGGGGCACCAAACAGAAAGATTGCATTGTGGTTTTTGTTTTACTGGTGCCACACAAAATTTTCAATTATGCGAGAAACACAAGGCCTCATCTAGAGAAGTAGTTATCAAGGTGTCATAAATGTGATGGTAGAACTATCCCCACCAGTGGAGGGATCATTTTTCCTTTCTATACATAGGGTTAGCAACATAAAAGGAAGAAACTCCAGACTGCAGAGATGACAAATGGCATAGCCAGTGCATCATGCAGGTATTTTTCAAACACATTATGCACTGGCCTGACTTCGTTTCCATCTTAAGCCTGTGGGAGCATTATTTTTGACATCAGTGTGAACAGGTTAGACCAGCCAGGAGCACTATGGAAAATTCCTCCTATTTAATTTGGTTTATCACTGTGGGTATGTTATGCCATGACGTGCTTTTATTACATAACATATTTCAATACCAGAGGTTTTTGTCTCCTTGAGGAAAGCTAATTGAGTATCATCAACTCACTTTTATCATAAAGCTTAATCACTCACTTCCAGAAGTTTAGAAATAACCTCAGAAATACATAATTGATAGTCAATAGCTGAGTTTTCCTTTGCTCTGCCATAAAGTCTGCTGTTGTGGTCTTACCACATCACACAACTGTGTGTATCTGAGCAACCTTTTGATACTCAAGTGGAACCTGAGGAATGTAACAGTGGACATCAGCCTTTGAGAAACTTGCCTTGGGAAAGCTCCAGATTAGTTTAATATCATTTGCTTCATGTAAGACTTGACAAACTAATGCTAATCGCAACACCTTAGCAAAGCCTCGGAGTTTATAGGTGTTTGTACATAAGAGTAACTCTGCATATGTAAACAGATCAATGGCCTTTTTTGCATAGAGGCTCTTAGGCTTTTTGCAGAGTCAGGGTCATAAGAATGGAGTGTGTCCAACGTACTACTTAGACCATGTACATTTTAAACTGACAATTTAATTAATGGTCTCTTTTCCATTTTTTTTGGCTGCAAAAGAGATACTTGGTGAGTATTTTTCTTCTTTAGTACACTTACTGGAGGAAGAAGCTTGGAAAAAAATGTGATAATTGCAGTATTACCAATCTTTAACTTTATGTCAGAGTCCAGAGTCAAATAAATGATTGTTCTTGAATAAAGAGACAGTGAAAGGGAAGAGCTCTCTTTGGGAGTAGATATTTTCTGATCCACCCCTATTTTGAGTTAAAGCTTAGAATCACTGAATCTTTTAGGTTGGAAAAGACTTTTAAGTCAAGTCCAAGTGTTAACCCAGAGCTGCCAAGCCCACCACTAGAGAAGACACTAACCTGGAGCATGTGCGTGGTGATCTACTGAAGTCCATGGGTGCCCCATGTCCACTTGGGAGAACTCCTCCTGCCTCTCTGTCTGGGGCAGTGTTGAGAACCAGCCTCTCTGCCCTTCTCCTGTGCTGTTTAGGACTCCACAGCCCAGGGTCAGACCCATCCTTCAGGAACCTCAGCCTGTGCCCAGTTAGTTTTTGAATGTGTTCACTGGCCAATGACTGCATTGAGAAAAAGAAAACTGCAGTAGTTGCATGAAGTTGCTGTGAACTATTTCTCTTACATCAATTACCAGTTTACAATTCTGAGGCAACAAAATACCCGTTGCTTACCCATTAAATACAATTAATTTCTTAGTATTCTCTTGAGATATATTTCCAAAACTCTGTATTTCAAGATTCATCCTACAATGACCTTTCCAGTGGATTGGCTCTGATCATGGTCTCATCTGAGCTCTTCCTAGTTCTGATGGAGTCTGTGAAAACTAATATTAAACACTGCTCCATAGGTGCATGGAGGGCAAAATGCTGCTTCTCAAATCCGTGACTGACCAGATCTGGAGGTTTTCATGTGGTTCTGCAGATGCAGGGCTCGGCTGAAACTATATTTCCATATAAATAAATAAATCAGAATAATAGAATTTTAGGGGTTGGAATAGACCTAGCAGATCATCTAGTCCCAACTCCCCCTGCCCTGGGCAGGGACACCTCCCCACTAGACCTGGTTGCTCAAGGCCTCATCCAGCCTGGCTTTAAACACTGGTTGGGGCATGCCAAATCCTACCTCTTTGTGTTCACAGTTTTAAACTTCTTAAAATCAATGTGGCATTGTCATGCTGAGAAATCCATTTGGACTTATCAAATACCATATTTATGCCTGTTTTCTAACAAGTTGCAAAACAACATATATAGTCATAGTTCACTTCTGTGCAGAACTGGCTTTGTTAATTTCTTACAAATGCTTTGGATGACCTGTAGTCTTGCATAACTGGAGCCCAGTGAATATTTGCAGATAGGTAGTATATTTTGATTTGCATATCTGCAGAATTCAGAAAGCAAGATAGATCTTTCACAGAGCTTAAAGGGGATATTAACCAACTTGAAATCTAGGCATTTTGAAGTCTGAATTATATGTGGCTTCAGGTTCTGTTCATATCTGATTAAAAACCCTGTGATTTTAATAACTTACTTTTTAGTTGTTCCAGAATGTCTAGATCTTTTGCCCAATGTTGCATAAGAAGTCTGTTAAGAAGGGGAAATTTCACCTTAATGGATACAGAAGGAAAAATTATGCACAAATTATTTTTTAAGAGCAGACAATAAAAGAAAGCAGAGGAAATATTCCTTCTCATTTATTTTTTTTTTAAAGCGGGAAATAAAGAATTTAATAAGAAACCCATCATTATTAATAGGTGCTCTTAAACTAGATACTTACTCTAAATTTTGACTTGGGGATTTGATATACCAGTTTAAAAGCTTTGCCGTTAAACCAGTTTAGTTCTACATGTATTTTACGGGATGCTGAGTGCTATGGGTACAATGTGGTCACTACGTGGATGTGGTAGCATGGAGCTTAGCACCAGAGATAACCTCATAAAAATATGTGTCATTTTTGAGGGGTTAGCCCCTGCAGACCCCCCTGCTGCCACAGCAATCCAAGCACCAGTGCTCATCCTGGCTGGCTGAGAGCAGTGACTCGCCCTGGGCTGTTGTCTCTGGAAGGGAACAATGGCATAGTACTTATTTTGCCAAAGCAGGGAAAAAAATCCAAGCAAGCTGCTTAAAACTCACCTCAGAACATGTAAAACTATTATTTTCCTCCAGGTCTAAGTATCAGTATGGGGGTTTTATCAGCTTCTGCTTAAAAACATGGCATTTGTAATTTGGAACTATTGCTGCATAAAGCAGAAGATGCCAGTTACTTTAAACAAGACTCATTCTGTTCTCCATAAATACTGTTGCTGATGCAGGGGGTTTTGGTGCAAATTAATTATTACTAATTATTATAATTAATTATTTTGCCTTCTAGGCCTCCCCGACCTGTAACCAGCATGAATGACACACTCTTCTCCCACTCCGTTCCCTCAGGAAGTCCCTTTGCCAACAGAAGGTGAGTTGTTATCCTTATTTGTGGTACACAATTATATGTTAGTGATGGAGTTTTCAATTCCCTCACAAAGTAAAATTAAGAGACATGAGCAGAGAATGCCTAGATTATTTTGGACTGGTACTCAGACATCTGGATGGAGACCTGGAGTTAGGGCACCCCAAGGTCCTCACAGCAGAGCACTGAATTTCAGCTCTCATTTGAATGCACCATTACAACCCAACTAAAATGTGCAACCTAGGCACTTCCCATAGGGACTGAAAATGAGCTGTTGGTGAGAAGCCATTTTGTAGCAGCACTATGGGAATAGGAACTGGGACACACCGTTGCCTACTGGGAATGTCTGCATCATACTGCAAGATATGGTATGAGCAAAGAGAAAATTTGTTCATACTTGCAAGATATAGCACGACATCCTTATTCCTGTTAAACTATCCTGTTTTTCATTAAAGGCTACAAGAGAGAAGGAGTAGTTTTGGAATATGGGGACTGACCCTTCAGTAGACAAATTAGGGAAGAGTCATCAGGAACACTGTTCCCAAAGAGGAGGTGCTTGCAGCTGACCTATGTAGATCCTGATTCATTATTTTGGCTCACACGCCAAATACGTGTGCAGTGTTTGCTAGCTATCTGACCCAATCTATGTATGCCTACCAATGCACATAGATAAAAAGGTGGCAGGAAAATAACTTCCTGCTGTATCAGGGAAGATGAGCAATATGTCTTCTTTGAGTGCATTTTATTGCTTGGTTCCTGCTGCATGTGTCAGTGCTTCAGTATTCCCAAATGACTAAACACAATCTCTGGGTTTGCATAGCTACATATTTTAACACCAAAACCAAACCCACAGTGTACACTGCAAAATTAGATTAAAGATGGTTTGATACTACTCGATTTATGAATTTTGTTACCAGGAGCTATAAACTGTAAACTCTCAGTGTTATCTTAGTGCAAGTAGCTGCTGGGTGTGACTGAGGTGCTTTCTGAAAGCC
The DNA here is from genome assembly GCF_000695815.1 of Acanthisitta chloris. Lineage (NCBI taxonomy): Eukaryota > Metazoa > Chordata > Aves > Passeriformes > Acanthisittidae > Acanthisitta > Acanthisitta chloris. The sequence continues at coordinate 79,246 of NW_008658587.1, read as the reverse complement.
AGTTGCAAAGCAGCCTGCAAGACCAGATCTGCTGCCTACACAGTGAGGCTGCAAATGCAAACTCATTTCTGTTGTTGGAATACATGGGGGTTTATGTGCAAGGGAGGATAACGTATTTGTGGAGATCATTAGGAGTGTAGCTGTTGCTTCTGTTTATCCCCAAGAAGTCCCTGTGCTCCTTCAATAAAAGTATTCTTTGCCCCTTAGACCAGGGACCTGCAATAATAATCTCAGCACTGTCTGCTATGCTGCTTGTTTTTGTTTACATGTAAAAATACTTTTGTCTTCTTTAGTAACTGACTGTCTTTATCTGTCAGGATTAAACAGACATGTTTCCTGAGGTATGAGAATTCCTTTTCTTCTAGGAAAAATTCCTTGATGAGAAAGGATCCTTTAAAAGCAGGAGACAATAGCTGCCCCCCCAACCATAGGTACCCAGACTTCCTTATAAGCGGATAGTGTGATATCCTTGTGTAGCAAAAGGTTTCCATGATGCAGCACTCATTCTGGCTCTTCTAGAGTTAACAGTACCCCAATACAGAAAAGAATTACATAACTTGTATATTAAAAGTTTTGTAACTTTTGTTTCATTGACCTAGCAGGATTTTAAGTGTTTGGCAGCTTATTCTCATTGCTTTTATTTTCACCTCATAAATTTAATTTGCATCTCTGTTTTTGAAAGAAAAATCACCCTAGGAACTGTCAAGTCAGTATCCTTTCTAAATAAATTGGATTAGCTGTTACAAACCTGCTCTGAACACTCTGCTCTCTGTGTGTACTTTTCGAGATATTAACAAGGTTTCATTGTTTGAATCATTCAGGTTACTTGGGGGTATAAATGCAGCCAGTCCTGTGGCTGATGAGCATTCTCTTATAAAGCTGTATGTAAATCAGCTTCACAACAACTCACGGTCAGTATGAGAGCACTAACCTACTAATCGCCGTAGTTCTGTAGCTCATACACTAATCATTAGCAATTCTGCTAAACTACTCAAGATGTTCTTTAAGGAAGGCTCTGATGGGATAGAGGGTTTCTGTGGCTCTAATTAATCATTTGAATAGACTTCCTGCTGGCTGTGGGCTTTGCCAACTTCTCTTGCTTCTGCGCAGCACAAGTCTTTCATTTTATGCTTTCACGTAGGATTAATATTAATGTGGCTAGTGAAAGTTGGAAACATTGCTTTTGAAAACTGAAAAAAACTACACCTTTATGGTTTCATCATCGGTGTATGACTTGCCTGCTGTAACCAAGGAATGAAAGAGGCTTGCACAAAAGCTTGGAAAGTACTCCAGGTCTCACAGCCTCCTCCTCCACGGCTCTCACTACTGGTGGTTACTGTTCTGCAGTCAGTGCTGCTTGCCAATAACCCTCCCCAGACCCCTTTGCTTTGCTTTTCAAAATGACCACAGGAAAGACAGATCTAAATCCTTCTGAAGCTAAAGAAAACTTCCCATTTACATAGTGAGCACTGGATTTGGACCCATGCCTCTGCTTGCTGCGGCCTTTTTCCAGCATTCCCTCTCATCTCAGTGACCTGAAGGAAGATCCTATTTCATTCTGCATAAAAGAAATACGCAGTTGGATAAAACCAGTTTCCCCGTTTTTTTTTTTACTGAGTGTAATGACCTTTCTTTTCTTTCTTTTTCTAATTAATCCATAAGTATTAGCTATAGTTCAGTAAGAATTAGAGAGACCAAGGTAATTTCTGCTAAATGCCAAGTTCTTCAGTCTGTATTAGACTAATAACAGTGTCTTCATTCTTTTAGGTTTTACTGTTATTATTGCCCTGGGAAAATCAGGCCTCATTAGTGGAAGCTCATCCTCTTGTACATCAGAGAAACAGACTTTGACAGCCCTGTTTGCAGTTGTGCTGATTTAATATTAAATAACCCATGATTCATATGATAATAAAAATTGTACAAACTCAGGGTAAAAAGTCTAGATGGACATAATCAGCACTAAAAGCTCTGCTGGCTGTGTTTTCACTGCAGATGACTTATGGTTACTTTAATTTGTGTTGCAATCTAGCCCAGAGGTTTCAGATAGCTTTAAAAAAAGCTTTTATGTAATAAGAATGTTTATTCAAAGGAGAATTGGCAGAGAATGTCATTCACAGCACTCCCATGGTATTTATTTCAGCTAGTTGTGTTCACATAAGAACATAGCCACTGCAACCAGTTTCTCCCTGTGGCAGCAAATGCTAAATTCAGTACACCAGCTCATTCTGCTGCTGGAAGGGGATACCATCTCATGAGTTCAGCACTATATCATCTTCATTTCTGGCTTCATGGATGAAAACTGGAAATTAACTGGGAAGAAGAAGAATCTTGTTAATGGAAAGATCATAGAATTACAGAATGTCTGTGATTCTAGGATAAGATCTTTGGTAACTGGTAAATACAGTGACAAATTGTGGGGAACAGCTGAAAGGTGATTGAACATTATATGCTATTTGCAGTTTAATTGCATCTGAAGCATCAGGTTTGGGTGGGTACACAATTATTCCAAAGCTCAAAGAAAGTTGGATTCAGGCTTTCCCTAAGATACTTCAGTTTCTTCAAGCTGCTTTAAAATCAAAGTCCACTTAAAATTTCTCTGCTTTGTTTGCAGAGACCAAGTCCATAAGAGAGCTTTAATGAGGAGATTGGCACCTTTCTTCTAAATGTATACAGTGTGGAAATTGGTATCAACAATATGCTCTGTACATCTCAAAAACAACTTTAAAGCACTTATGTTAGAAAAGAAGACACAAAGACATCTGTGATCTTCTCCCGGATACCAAATCATGGTTGTTTGCTGCAATGACAGCTAACATGATTAAAACTACAAGTCGTGTAATTTTTTTACTGTAGCTAATACTCAGTTTTTATCCCCCCTTTGTTTTTGTGAGCTCTGATAACCTAGAGGGCAGCAGAAGAGAATATTGTTGCAGAGTAGGTAATACCCTTGCAAACCCAGTGAAATGGATATGTTACTTCAAAACAAGCAAATTGAGCATTATAGAAATTTTTGTCCCGTCAAGAGGAATAACTCTATACCCTGAATTAATATTTTCTCCCTTATTTGGGTACTTTTGTTCCTCAGCTGCAGTCTGTCAGTGCTGCCTTAAAATATATAGCTGCCATAGTATTGAGTACAATCTCCTCTTTCTTAATAAACTTTTTTTTGAGCTATTGAATTATTCAGTTTAGGTGGGATAAGATGAAAGAGAATGTTTTTTCTTGCATTTTTCTCAGCCCCTCCTTCACAGCTAATACATTTAGTTCTTCTAAAGGAGTAATAAACTGGAATAAATGGAATGATACAGCACATTCTGCTGAACTTGAAATCACTTGACAATTCAGTGGTAGATAGAAGGAATGCACTGTATTTTCAAATACCCATAGTCAAGGAGTAATTGAGTCTTATTTAATGCTGAGTCAGAATGTCTGGTGCCTTTTTTGTACTCCACATAAAAGCTAAAGAAATTGGCTATTCTACCTGTGCCTAGCAAGAGAGTAGGCAAAATTTCTGGACAACAGCTAACTTTGGAGGAAAACATACTGGTTGCTACTGTTCTCCACGTTTCTATCTGTAAGGAGTGTGGTAGATTTGAACTGCATGTTGCCTTTGCATGTTGTTTTCATAACAAGATGAGAATCCTTATTTCATCAGCAATATTCTACCTGCTGAAAGGAAAGGTGTCTGTGTTTGATTGTTTAGTAGCCAGGGTATGAGGGTATAACATTTACACCAGTATTGTTAAGTCTACATCTTTGTAGTCTTCTGCTCATAGTTGGAAGTTTTGTCTCTTTTTGGCACTTTTTGGCATCTTACAAAATGTTTCATTTTAGCAGGAATATATGTTTAAAATACCCGTTCCAGGTGGGAACTCACTGTGGCCAAAACAATCTCTGAGGTTTTAGTTGTATTTTGGTTAGTATGTGGAGGATACAGGAAGATGTGGAAGAAGAAGGACAAATGTCAGCTCTTCCAAATGAAGGAGGGTTGAAGGTGGAAACAGGGACAAAGATCGAAGAGATTATACAAGAGACAGCCTAACCTTCATATCCAAAGATACTGAAATTATCAAAGAATTAGTAAGCACCTGGAGGATAATAAACCAATGAGAAATAACCACCGTGAATTTGTCACGAACAAATTATGTCAGACTGAACTAATTTATTCCATTGATAGGCTAACTGGTCCAGTGGGTAAAAAAAAGAAACAGCAGATATGATACAGGTTGACCTTGAAAGGACTGTTGACATAGTCCCAGATGACACAGAAGTGCCTAAAGAAAATATGGACATGGGAAAATGAGTATAAGAGCAACACTGAAAGTCAGTAATCACATTTTCAAAAGTTTGCGGTCATTCCAGGAGGAGGGCATATCAGCTAGGATTCTTGAAGGCTGTCCTAAATCAGACACTGCACTATTTCTTGTAGTGACCAAATGGGAGCAATAGAGTGAGTGTGTTCAATTTGTGGATGGTACAAAAGGTTGAAATAGTTATGGGAAGGAGTGCTTGGAGAGCAGTTTCTAAATGAAAAAATGAGCTCAGTTACGATCATAGTAATTGATGTCCAAATGATCTGAAATCAATTAGAGGAAATTCAGTAATTAGAAGTGAAAAGTGCTGTAGCAAGGAAGCAAATAATCGAATAAAAGATGGAGCATAATTGGATGGACAGAAATATTTTTACAGAGGACCTAGCAGTTGCAGTGAACCACAAACTAATTGAAGTCAGCAGTATGATTGTTAGATTGGATCTGACCCTGGGACATCATGTGGAAAGCCATTAAAACTCATTCCCTGGAGCAGGAGACATCTGCCTGGAGGTTTGCACCCAGTGTAGGGCAACGGCATGGGAACAGATATGCTGACTAACATGACAGAATCCAGAGGTGACACCCAAACATCAGAAAAGCATAGAAAACTTCTTGTGGGAAGAGGATGGAAGATACAAGTTGCTTAACCAGCTAAGAAGGAAAGGGACATTGATAGACACAATACCAGTTGCTAATGAGTAGCATTTGCTGGCCTGTCTCTCCACCCCGTGTTGGTTCTGGAGAATAGGGGAGGAGAACGTGTGATTGGTAGAGGAAGCATCACACTGCACTGTTAGAAAGCAAGGCACAAAATCTGCCCTGGAGTCTTTGGTCACCTGTTCTGGCAACATATTTATCTTTAAGAACCAAAAGGTGCATTGGTCACCTGTTCTGGCAACATATTTAAGAACCAAAAGGTGCATTTTTTGGCTGAAATGGCACATCCTGTACCCCTTAAATGCATTTTCCTTCTGTAACTGGGAAGAAAACGTGTGGAAAACATATCCTTCTAGATGGCATGAAGCATGTTTATCCGCACGGGTATTGTCTCAGTGGAAGCACAACACACATAAGTAGCATGCTGATAGGTAGAGAAATGTGAAGCAAGCATTTTTTCTTGCTGTGCAGTACAGCATTTCATTCAGCTATCTTCCAGATTTATTATAAACCAGTAGGTTTGATTACTTAAGATGCCCTTTGGTCTCATCTTTTTCGGAGCCCCACTGCCAACCTTGCCCTCCCAAAAGGACAGGAATGTCATACATATCATCTCACTGAATTCCTTCTTTGTCCTAATACTAAATGGTTTGATCTTGAGTCCATTAGAACCACATCTGCTCAGATTTATCATGCATCACATTTGCGCAACATCACGTGCCTGTACACACACACAGACCCATACACCCCTGGATGTACAGGTGTGTGTGCTCACACACCCATGAGGTGACAAACCAAAAAATAAAGGTGAATACTTTCAAAAAAAGAAGAAAGTAAAATATTATTTTGTTCTGCTTTGTTGTTTTTTAAACCAAAACTACTGCAACATGAAAGACAAACTAGCTTTTCAAGCTCTCCCGTTTTTTGCCACTGTTATCTTTTTAACATGGATATTTAAGCATTGGGAAGGATGCAGTTACTGCAACCCATTAAATACTGTAATTAGGAAAAAAGGTGTTTCTGATGAACTATATATTATTTTACATCAACAGAAGTACAGTACTTCCGAAAATTCAACTGCTGCATCCCATCACTACATCTGAGTAAACATATTTCTATAGATTATTGGAATTCTCTCATGGTGAATGTGGATAAAAGCAATTTAGCTGTTATGGTAAAGCTTTCCCAGCTTGAAAGTGGCATTTGAGATGGTGTTTTTCTCGGACTCCATCTGGAAACTACACAAGCCTTCAGCTCTCCATTTGTGAGAGAAGCACGTTCTGTTTGTCATTCTGTAGTGAAGGCTTTATGCTTCGCTTTTGGGGAACAGGAGGGAACTTGTAATTCCTGATTTTTGCATTTCCTGAAGTTTTCTAAAATTTCTTTAAAGCTTGTATTGTTTTTTCTATTCAGTCCAGGGCACTTGAATGAGTTTCTCCAAACCCTGTTCTGTAATTAATTTCGGACATCACTGTTTACCCTCTTCTTAGTTTTCCTGTCTTATTAACTAGCTCTCCTTCCAAGAACACTGAAGTAGAGCAGAGCAAACTGCTGGCTAGGGCTGCTCCAGCTTTCTTGAAAGGCAAAGGGTAAGTTACAGAGAGAGTATGTTCCTAACTTGCACTAACACAGCTAAACCAAAACCTCTTCCTCTACTCCGCCCATTTTTATTGTTTTCTAGAAACATCTTTCCTGAGAAGACTGTGATAACCAATTAACCAAGTGAGCCTAGTAGGGCATGCTCAATATATTTATATACACCTGGATGCATGAGATCTTGATCAGACAAGAAAATCCAGCTTGTGCATTCAGTATGTCAGTTGTGTGTTACATATCTATATTCCATGTTTATATGCAATACATAGTATATTAAAATAAATAGTGCTGACCTCACAATTTGCTGTATTTTATAATAAATGGCACTGTACAGCTCCAGGCCCGGGCCCAACCTGGCATCTCAGTGATTTCTGAGGCTGGCTCTGTCATCAAATGGGATGCTACCATCCTAAGTCACTAAATACTAAACATATAAGTTACAATAATAACAAATTAATTTCTGCACTTGGTGTGGTTTTGTTTTTTTTCTCTAAGAACACTGAAGTATTTCACAGTCTCACTTGCTCCTGCTTTTCTCTATCTCTCTGTGTGTCTGGCTTGCACCTCTTTCCCCACCCCTGTTCCAGGTTGCAGTACAGCCTCGATGTTGCAGACAGGCTGGCTGATGAACATGTGCTCATCGGGTTGTATGTCAACATGCTACAGAGCAACCCCGCATGGTTAGTGCAGGTTTGGCACCTTTGGGGGGCCCAGGAGAGGGACATTGGTCAGCCAAATGCTCTCACTGTTTTCTCCTGGCTACAAGCTGAAGCAACTCTTTATGAGCACTAACCTAAAGAGAATGTGTAGGAATATGGGGTATGTCCTGCCAAACGGTGGATTGGGGCAATTGCTGTTACTCTGTCTAGTGGTGCTGGCAAGGGATTGCTAAGTATTGCAAATAATTGGCTGGCAAAGAATGGCTAAACAAATTGATGTGGGATGCTGCTCTAGGCAGTGCAGGACTTGGTGATGGTACAGAAATCTTCACACAACTGTGATTAACAAGTCCATGTTTTCAAGGTATTAATTTTTGAGGTGATATATAATTTGTAGCTTCACCTTCCTTGAGAGTAAGAAATGGCAATAGCACATAAATAATGATAATAATAATTTGATTATTAACCTAGAGAAAGGAGTTCATTTTCATTTTTACATATATCAGGCATTGTTTTTAAATCTGCCTGAATTCTGTATTGTTTGAATCTTGTATATGAATTTTCCCTTATCTCATTCAGACTCAAGGTTTTTAAATGGGTGTCTTGAACATAGTTTATTGTTTCTGCTGGAGTGATTATGGACCTTTGGCTACTAAACCCACCAGCTGTCCTGGCACTTGCAGATGGTGGCGTTGCAGTAGGCCACCCCAGAGGGGAAAACTCTGGCTCAACTCTCCAAGTGGAACAGAACTCAAGACTTTGCAGCCCTGTACCAGCAAGGTGGTGAGCAGTGTGGTATATGGCCCTAGAAAATGTGGTGCTGAGCAGAAAACTCTACAGTGTTTCTAACAAAACTATGCTCATGAGGTTTCTTTTGCTGCTAACAAACCCTTTGGTTTCCTGTACTGCTAGTGCAGATTATTTCACAGGTCAGGAAAAAGTCCATTTGCTCTTAGTATGTGGAAGGCAATAAGCAACTTCATTTTGAATGGTGAATGTGGTGGTTCTCTTCAGCCTTACAAAGTTCACTTCTGTCTGTAGCTCCTATTGAAAATGAGAATAATTTGTCATGCCCAGTGGATAAAAAAGTCTGTATTGTTTTGGATCTGCTTCTCTATTCTGTAGCACACAGGAATGTGCCAGTGGGGAGAAAAAAAGCAAACTAGTTTTAGTGAGGAAAATGAAAACCATTTACTCAAAACAAAACCATTTTCAAGGGGAGTTTCACTCCTGAAGAAGCACTTCCAGAAAGCAGGCTTGTGGAGGAATATTTACACTGTGGCTGTGAGAGGAAGCTGTTTGGGACATGTGTGTAGACCAGTCATTGCCCGTTTGTGATTGAGGACAGGAGTACACTACCGCTCGCTCTGGTTCAACAGGGAGAAGAAAATGTGGCCCTGATTGATATGGTTGTTCAAGAGGAAAGCAGAGAATGGACATGGTTTAGGGTATCTCTTGGTGTTAGGCTTGAATGCCATATCTGTGGTTCATTTAGCTTAGGCTCCTCACCAGGTCACTTTGTGAGTGCCTAGTTTCATATTTACTCTTTTCATCCTCTGAATTTTGTTCTATGTATTCCAACCTGTTCCCTCAAGGTTTTGAGCCAACCTCACCAAGTCACAGTACGTTTGTATCCAAATACGCACATACAAATTCTGTGCCATAACATCCAACATTTATTGTTTTTGAGGAATGAATGGAGAGTGACTAATAATGGCCTTAATTGTTTAAGCAACTGATGCAAAGTGTAGTACATATCATCTGAATACTGACATTAAATCACTGCAGTCACAGCATCCTGAATGAGGAATAATCTGTTATTTGTATAAGATACCAATTAGATTTTGACAGAAACATAACCAAGAGGGACAGCAATCTTAGTCATGCATCAGACCATGCTGCGTTGCCATTTTCTCCTTTGTTGGATTGAGACTGCTAGTAGAGAAAATGAATGGTTATATTTTGGTAAAGACAAGCAGAACAAAGTCTTGCCATCCTGAGGCTCCTGTGTGAAGTCAGTTTCCAGGAGGGGTAGGTGAGGCCTCTGCAGGAGGCTCAGCTGCTGTATCTCACATAGCCTGGGGTGGCATTTTCAAGCAAAGGTGAGCTCCTCCTGCCCATGCCCCAAAGTGTCTGGATGCAGTTTGCTCAAAACCCACACAATTGTGTAGAATAGTGCTGAGTTCAAGTTATTTCACCCTGGATCTTAACAAGATTTGGAACCCTGAGTAAAGCATGTAGTTAACCATAATCAGGTAGCTTCTGATTTAGGGGAGGCTGCAGCTGGGCAGTTCAGCTGTTGAATCTGCCTGCAAAATCCCACCTGCACATACCCAGACGTGCCAGCACATAGCTTCAAATGCTTCTGGCAGACAAAGATGAAAAGAGGAATTATTGTAGCTGGACCTTTATCTGCAAGAAAAACCTACAGAAATACTTTGTGAGCATAATACATAAAATTATCTTAAGAGCTATACGGTAACATTTCAAAACAAAAGGAGGTTTGGGTTTTTATAGATACTGAGTCAGGCTTATTTATAGTTGCTAATGATCGGTCCGATATAGCCCTGTATACCTTTTTTTTTCTGTTTTAAATGCAGCTAATATGTATATTTTGGGTTTTCTGGGGGGATTTAATTAATTTTCACTGCTTATTTTTCATCTGCAGTTATTTGATACTGCAACTAGAAGAACAAGTTTTCCTTTCCATCCACCACAGGCTAATAAGCTATTTGAGGGGTTTTTTAGAAGTCACTACTCCAGAGCAAATTAAGAAACAAAAGAAAGGATTAATACATTATTTATAGTTTACTGCATGGGTAGAAAAAGTATCCTTTAGCCAGATATTTTGAGTAGTTTAATTGTAAATTCTGGGTTCGTATGTAAAACCTATACTTGGTATTTAATTTAGTTCATCTTTAGTATCTGGTTTTTTAAAAAAAACAACCTTTTAACTGCAAATAGTTTTCCTTTTTGTAGGTTAGAGACTTTGCCTAGTTTTGAATATTAATTCCACATCTTTCAGTCTTTCTCTTTTCAGGTGCAGAAGAAAATAAGATACAATATATTAAAAGTATGAGGGGGGGGGTTTCCACAGAAAGCTATTTTCTGGAGTTTTTATGTTAGACTGTGTAGTACTGTGGTGAGTCGTGTACTATAAAAGTGCCATGCTATTCTTTGGTATTTTAAAAATGTTTATTAAGGGGGTGTGCACAACAACTAACTCTAGCTAGGAAGGCAGGTCTAATCTTCCCTTGAAAGAGGAAAAACATTCAGAGACCAACTGCTGCAGAGGAAACGTGTAGACATTTGGCTCCACTGAATGGAGGTAGTTTTTATGATTATACCCACATAACTGAATGTTGCTAACATTTTGGTGGTAAAACCTTGGTGGTTCTAAAGTAAATGGCAAATTAACAACAGCAGAGGGTTCAGATGATGTGTCTTGGTTTAAAGTGCCTTGAAACCAGGCCAGTTTTGAAGGTGTCATAGTTGAACAGTCCTCAGAATACATTTGGTGTGTTGCTGTTAGGCCATTGTTCTTACAGCCCTGGGGCTTAGAAACCTACCCTTTAATTTGTCTGTATTTTCTATAGCAAATGATTTATTAAGAAGAGGTTTGTAGAATAAGAGTATGCCATGAAGGCCACACTGGTATCTCTAGAGCAAAAATTTCACAAGAGACTTTGCTAACCAGTGGTGACATAGATTTTAAGACCAGCAGAGAACATCCATATTGGCTGTTGCAGGGTGCCTCCTGCAGAACAGGCTGGTTTGGCACATCTAAAGCCTGAGAAATAGTGAAGATCTGCCAGTGTCACTCATTTGCTCACAGGCTATCGTATTTTGCATCCTTTACCTGTAGTTTTTAGATCCCTTTTTTATGGATCTCCCTTACACCATAAAGGTCCTATTTTACAGGTGATAATATTGGACATTCACTCTGCGTATGAATGGTGATAGATGTGAGACCAATTATGGTTAATAATTATAAAGTCTTTAAAGAAATATTCACTAATGGAGAAGCAGTGTTAAAAGTGTTGTTTAAACTTTGTTAGAAAAGGAGGACCAGCAGTAGGATATTTGTATGCAAAATGTTCATTTTCTTTCAAAAGGATGCCTGAATCATTCCCTTGAGGGTCCCAAATTCTGCACACATATTCATAATACTTTAAATCTTGTGTGTATGACTGTCATACTGTATCACTGTATGAATATTCGTGATGTTGCTGAAGTAAAGCAGAAATGAATTATGGCAAATCAGAACTCTGAGACATAAAAGTCTTGGCAGTCGAGGCTAATGCTACTGTGCATACCTCTGTGCTTAATGGTCACATAGCATAAGTATATTATCTCAGACATGGAAATTTAGTTTACAGAGCTTTGGGGCTAGTGATTTGTGGCATTCACATAGCAGATTTGACATGCTGCTACATCTATTTTATGACATCCACCTACGTATAAATATGTATCAAAGACATTAAATACAAGTAAGAATCAAAAAGCTGCAGTGGGTTGGCTCATTCAGTAATTCATTCATTCATTGTCTCAGGGGTTAACTCACATCTCCTAACTGTGGTGCAGATTGTGTCATGCGAACAAGTGGAGCCATAATCCATTTTTCCAGGATGGATAATATGGCTGCACATTGCTATAAAAAGGAGAATTGATGTTGAATGCTTGCTGTTTTCACAGCCATCTGTTAGGATGAAACAGTCATTATGGTAAAATTAAAAATTAATTAAGCTGTCATGAAAGTAACCCTTATTACCTGGTTTACATAATTGTATGTGTCGGCAGGAGTTGCTTGCCCCTCTCTTTCTCTGGATGATGTATCACTACAGTAAGCACAAGTATGTAAGAAGCAGTACTGTATAAATTCAGAAAAATACTTTTAGCTTGTGTCTTTGCAGAAAGTAAATCAATTATTCCACAAGAATCTGAATAAGCATAAAATGAAATTATATATGTAACAAAATAAACATAACCAAACCCAAAAAGTCAGTGTTCATCTACCACCAGAAGTCTTAACATACAGTCTGCAGCACAAGGTTTGCTTACACAGAACCTCTCTGTGTCTCACTTTTCAGAGCTTTACTGTTTTTCTAAACTTTGTGTTTGTGGTCTCACAAGTTATTATCAGAATGAGAAAAATACTATGTTTGTCTCTTTTCTCTTACATCCATAAGCCCTAACAAATCCATATGACTCCCAGCTTTAGTTTGATGATCAATGAATATCAACCACTACTCATCTTTCAAACATCATGTTTAAATCCCAGTGGATTTAATCAAGCTAACCAAAAGATGCACATTGTAGTTCCCTGAGGTGCACAGGGATATGAACTCACCAAGAAATTTTGGAGAAACATTTCCTTTTCCTTCTAAAGATGTGAATTCCTCAAAAGCAGAGGTTTTTGCACGAGTGCTATTTTCCTGGCAAAACTCAGAATAAAATCCCATGGCCAGGGTAATTCTTGTTTTGCACACTCTTTTGAAATGTGAAGATCATTCGCTAGCAACCAGTTGCATGCCCTGAAGAGCCCATGGGCAGGGAGATGTGTGCCTGTCTCTCTTCAGCCAAAAAAGCATCATGGAGTTGCCAAGGGATAAGAAAAGAGGTCAGACTTACCTCTGTCTGTGATAGTCTGCAGGCTGTTTTGCATTCCACACGCCAAAGTTTTCTTCTCACCTCTTCTTAGGGGCTTCATTTTTTTTCTCTTGTACACACTAAAGGTAATGCAGTATAGGATTCTAAAGCCCAGGATTATTCAGGGTCAACTAAGTCTTCTTCAGATTTCTGGTTTTGTCAGTTTATTAGTTTTAATGGTTCTCTGCAAAATTCTAAATGTTTAAAAATAGTAAAGGCTCTCATTGTTTTACTTTTTCCTGCTCACCTGACTAAATACTAGCCTCCATTTAAAATAAGGACAGCTGAAAAGGCATTAACTTGAGAGAAATATTTGCATTTTATATTCTTACAGGGAGAAAAAAAGGTGCAGTGTTTTAAAGGAATACAGCATATTTGCTATTTAGTTTGTTACACTTTCTGAACTGGGGATTTGATTGGAGATAGTGGTGATCTCCAATCTCCATTGGAGATTCTGCACAGGTGACCAAACTCCGTTGTAGTTGGTGCAAGTAGACTCCTGCATCCTGGCAGCAGGAGTTGGCTCCAAGGTAAAGTGAGCCCAAGTCTGGCATCAGTGGTGATATATAAGTAATAAGTTGCAATATTTTAAAGGAATTCAGTGTATTTGCTGTTTATTTTTTACACTTTTTGATCACAGTCATGTGATTCTCTGAAATCTTACTCCCACATGTTAAGAAACCAAGAATAAGAGAGAAAGTCTGATTATTAATTTCAAGATTAGTTGTTCTAGGTAGTGATCCATGAGGCCCTGTTAAGTCTCCTGCAAAACTGTCCTGAATACTGTTTTCTGTTGCAAATCTGACAAAGCTTCTGAAGTTTTCCCAGTAAACACTGAAGTTCCCACTAATCCCCTGTCCAAAAAGTTACCACTCCTCTAGGTGATATGATAAAGCTGAGAAGTAAAATATATGCTGACAGGTGGTCCTAACCCCTCCCACCCCTTTTTGGGCAGAGTAACTCTGTAAGTTGCATCTTGCACAGCCCTGGCCAAGGGTTGCAGACTGCTGCTGTTTCTGCCTGAGGGGAGGTGCTGCCTGGCCTCTAGAGCTGCTCCTTCAGGGAAATGTCCCTCCCCCTTCTCTCCTTCGCTCAATTAACATCAGCTGTTGTTAATTTGGTGACATTTTGCTTCTAAATTCTGTAATGAGGGGATGTGAGATGATGGTGTGACAGAGCAATGGTGACTTTTACTGTGTATAAACGTGTCTTCCCTCCTTGCCCTCCCCCCGAGCAGCGTGCTCGACAGCGCAAGTCGCCTGGACGAAGAACATAAGCTGATCGCCAGGTATGCAGCAAGGCTGGCAGCAGAAACTTCTTCATCAGTAAGTGTTTTAATTAAGGGAAGGTACTTTCCTTCTGTCATGTTCCAGGGGCTTGGCGAGATCAGGGAAATTACATCGGATAGTGTAATGATTAATGGTTTATTTTTCCCTATCCTTTTCATCAGAGGCTGTTATGCTTTAGGAGTGACACTTCTGTGCAGTCCACTTAAACCAAAGAATCCACATACTAATGCTTATAATCTATATACTAATGCAATGGTATTTAAATAATTACATCAAAGTGAATCTGACATCTTGAACTCAGGAAAGACTAGAAAATATTTTCTGGACTAGCGTTGGTTAAAGGTTAATGATTTACTGCCGTGGAAAAATGGGGTGATGAATCCATATTACTCTCTAGTTCAAATATCACAGCCACTAGGGCCCTACGTACTAAGGATTTTAAAGCCAGGATGACTGTAATGACCCCCTGCATTAGCCCTGGCTCCCATTTTCATTTCAGAGCAATGATTATTCTGCTCTATGTATCCCAAGATAGAAGGTGATGACAGGCTAAAACCTCACTAACTGCATTCAGGAGGAAGAGAGGATGAAGCAGGAACCTAATCAAAGTATATAAAATCTTAAATGGTAATATAAGGTCAGCCTAGTTACTTTTTTCCATCTCAGCACATTTGATAGAACAAGAGATCATAAATGATGGTTAAGTGAAAAGCAGCTGGTCCAGAGTACCCGGAAACATTTTCACACTGGGATTTACACTGTGGGGTCAACTGAAAGGGTGAAATTGGGAACCACACTTCATGTAAAGACACTGAGTCACGTTCACGCCAAGTGAAGACAAATCTGCCACCCCATGCAGCCATCTGTCACAGAAGATTTCACACTAGTGCTTAGGAAGAGAGGGGTGCTCCAGCTCCACCAGCCCAGCTCAAATTAATCCTTTCCAGAGGTGTGACACAGTGTCTCAAATTTAAGGCAACCTGTAAGTGATGGTCCTGTTTCTGAAGGACAGTAATTCTTTATGGAAACAAGATTTCACATTCATAATGTCTCTGGGTAGAAACTGGTCAGAATCGGTTGTATATAACACGTCCTTGATCTGGGGGAAAACTTAGGAAACAGTATAAATAGAGCTGGTTTGAAAGAAAAATACTGAATTTCTCATTGCCATCCATCTGTGCTCTTTGAACAAAAGAGACAGAAGGAAAAGAGAAGGTTTCTGTATACAGAAATCTTTTCAAGCACAAGAGTGGTACCACAGTAGGAGCACAGTGGAAATTTTTTAAGCTTTGCTGATGGTCATTCTGGCTTTTAAAGAACAAAATGTATTAATAACAGTGGGCATTCAGGATAAAGATCCCAATTCCTCCTGTATCACTCATGGCCAGCATGTGTCATTTTTTCTTATTATTGCACTGCTCTGCTTCCCTGTGGTTGGAGTATTAATGGGAAAATGTATCCATAACAGAAAAAAATGGCTACAGGGGAAACATACTTTTCCTACTTTTTTTTTACAGTCCTAACCTTTGGTAGGTTTGTTAGGCTATTGAGATGTATCTTCATCCTTTTTGAGGGTTCACCTCCTGGAGGAGGAGATGCCTGGCATCACAAAATTGGGTTCCAGAGTTACACTTTGCAGGGCTTTTATGGTGAGAAACATTCAGATCACAGCAATAACTCAGCAGAGGGTTTTTAAATGTCTGATTCTTCCAGGCTGGAGTTAGGAACAAATGGATATCTTTGATAGCTGTGAAACTTTAAAATATGCTCTGTGTTGTCATTGATGCAGTACTGAAATACAGGAGTGTGAACAAGGAAAACAATAATTGGTTATTACTGATGAACATGCAAAAAAAGATTATAGTCCTGTGAAGCTGAAGTGAGCACTGCCTAGTTTGGTTAGAAATAGTTTAACTCCCACCTCATTTTATTGGAGGGAATAAAGGTTCTGCTGTACCTGAAGGACTGGGGAAAGAGGTTTTCTGAAGTGTCATCAGAGCGTATTGGAAAACGTGGCTAAATGGGCCACACAGCCTGACTGAAAACTGAGTAGAGCTTTCAAACTGAAAGTAAAACCATACTTTCAAGAGAGTGAAGCTTCACTGCACTGGAAACACATCCTGTTCCTTTTGGAGGCAGACACTGGTTTCTGCTTCAGTGCGTTCCTCTTGTCTGCAGTATCAAAATTAAGAGCCTATATTACAGCAACTGCCTGCAGCAGTGCCATTGCCTTTTATGACTGGTTCAGAGAAAGCTCCTTGAAAAAGCAATGAATGACAGGATGGTAAACACCGAGTCTTATTTACTCTAGCACTTACTCTGCTTCTACTAGCGATGGAGCCGCACGGGTATGAGCGCAGCATGGATGCTCTTTTTTCAGTGTAGGCAAGCCTGGTAGTACATTTTCTGTAAGCAGATTTCACAGAACAGATCTGTGTTGAACTCATGGCTGCATGCTGGCTATTCTTCAATGCAGCCTTCTCTTTTTTACAACAGCAGCAGAGTCAGCAGAGAGGGGCATCAGATATCTCCTTCACCATTGATGCAAACAAGCAGCAAAGGCAGCTGATTGCAGAGCTTGAAAACAAAAACCGGTAAGTGTCCACAAAGCACCTGGTTTTGTGCAGCCCATATATTTGGTTTGTTTGTTTGTTTCTTAACATTTCTTACTGCCTACACCTGTATAATATGCTTAGACATGCACATGTATATCCACCTGCAACAAGCATGGGGCACAAAAAAGTCCAGAGAATATGACAAAGGCTTTGAAATCCATAGCCACCCTGTGTTTTTATAAGTGTACTCTTCAATGACATGATATCAACGTTGATACTTTACTGTTTGCAACTGCTGTTTGTTAAGAGTTAAAAAAAAGCCTGTCCTATTTCAAACCTGGAGTCACTTTCGGTTGGATCCTCTGTAGCACTATAACATGAAATGATAAAAGGATCAGTCATGCTTGTAATGTTATGCTCCCCTGCTTTTATTTGGGAAAAAGATGATTAAAGCTTTCCAGGACACAGCCTGTCTGGGAAAGGTTTGCAGAAAGGTTAGCAGCAAGTTAGGCTACTGATCAAATGAGACAAGAGGTACAAATGTGCCCGAGACTGAGAGAGAGTGTCCAGGAGAAATAAGCCAGCCAGCCCCAGAAAGGAGTAATGCCTGTTTGTTAAGAGCAGAGAATCTGGCCCTGGGTATCAGACTGCCGGATGCCGTGAAATGTATGGCAGTGGAGCTCTGCTTTTAGGGCTGGACTGTAAAATAGAGGCCAGCCCAGACCAGATGGTTTCCTGTTCCAAACTCTGCACTGCCTTCTGTCACCGTGTAATGAGCACCACCAGCTCCAGTCTGGATTTGTCTTTCATAGTTCAAGGCTGCCTCCTGACCGTCTGCTATCCAGCACATTGTGAAGAAGACAGAAAACTCACAAAGGTTTCAACCTTCTGCTGCGAAGCTTTGTATTAGCCTTTTGACAGTGCTCCAGGGCTGACAAGCCAGTCAAAACAAGTCCTATTAAAGTGCTTCTCCCTGAATTGTTGACTGCTCTCACATCTCTACTTACACTGACAGTATCTTTTAAGTGCTAAATATTTCCCCTGATACTCAAGAAGGGCCAGAAAGGTTATTTTAATTTTTGTTAAGTTCATGTGGTACTTGAAATGTTCATGATGAAGAATTAGAAGGGAACAATTTAGTTAAGCTTAGAGCTATTTGATGTCTACCTTTATTTTTGGGGGGTCTTGAGAAAGTATTTCCCTTTATGGCGAAATCCTAGGAGTTCATTTAAAAAACATCCAGAGCCCTCTCCCATTGCTGAGGGCTCCTTTGGTTGGTTGCAGCCCAGTCATTTTATCTACACTGATGAAAAGCTACATACAATCATAATTCATCTCCCCCTGCGATGTCCAGTGAGCTGGTTTTGTGGAAAGTTACTGACCTGTAGCCTTCTGCTTATTCTCCTCCCCAAGAGAAATCCTACAGGAGATCCAGAGGCTGCGACTTGAACATGAGCAAGCATCTCAGCCCACACCAGAGAAGGCACAACAAAATCCCACTCTCCTTGCAGAGCTTCGGCTCCTGAGGTAAGTCCACAGCAGTAAAACCTTTGGCTATGACAGGGGCCAAACAGACATTCTCAGTAAGAGAAGAAATAAGAGATACGCTCAGCTTACAGTTTTGGGGGCTTTTTGAAGTGAGTCAGTGTGTATTTTTTCTCCATTTTTGGTGCAGTCTGTTGTCCTAGAAGCAATTAAGCTTATGCTTTAAACTGCATGTATGAGGAATCTCACCTGTTACTCATCTATATTAAATTAAGCACGTGCATTAGTGATTGCAGAGTTAGGCCTGTCGGTCATTTGGAATAGGTCCCCACAGCCTTGTCCAAATGCCATTAATTATATGGGGAAAAACATTCTGTCAGAAAAAATGCCTTAACAAAGTCTTCTCCGTTATGCTAAAGAAATTACAGAACTACATGAAAATACAGCCAGAATTAGATGTTATTTTTTTAAAATTGCCCCCAGTTCTTAGCACAGCGCAAAACCAGGCTGCAGAATGAGCCTCCTCATCACGTGGGAGGTGGGGAGTAATGTCATCTGCAGCAGCTGAACATTTAGGAGATTCCTCCAGTCATCCCTCCAAGCTAAAAACATTGATATGCATGTATCAGCATGTTAATTATGATACTCTACATGGATTTACTAATTGCCATGGATATCACATTGAAGAAGTACAATTGTCATTGGCCCAGATACATAGGCTCCCTGAAGGTCCTGGAGTTCATGTTGTGAGAGCCAGAAAGAGAATCCAGTAAGAACTATTCCAAATTCTTCATGCGAATAGACAGTAGAGTGTAACCACTTTCTTTCCAGTGAAACAGTGCTAGGCTGCTCTGCCCCTATAGGGCAGTACTCTCTTGAGAAGACTGAAGAACATTTTTGGCCATTTATCTGCTCCTCACACAACTAATATTTTAGTGGTCTTAATAACCCAAAGGAAATTACTGTAAGAAATTGTGCTAAATCTTTTTCCTTACAAATACTTCATAGTTTTATTACGGAGTTTTCCACACTAAAATATTCTTCTGATTCACAAATAATTACATTTGCTTTCCAATCTGAATACAAATTAGCTTCTTCATTTCTATGAGTGATTTTAGTGTGTAATTAGTTCTAGATATCTACCGGCAAGCGACATTCTGTGAGACATAAAACCAACTGTGATGAAAATGTGTACACTGCATAAAATATACCAGTAATGTAGCTCTTGTGCATCAAACCTAAAGTCTGTTTTCAGCAGGTTTAGAAGATTGGCTTTCTCTGTAGTTGACAAATAAAATTCATTATACTTAGAAAAAAAAGAAATGATTGTGCAGTGTTAGCAGACTGACTACTTAATATGAAAAGCACAGTGTCCCTACTTTAATTTCCTGACATGGGATATCCCTAGGGCAGTGATGCCGAGTTCCTCAATTATGATATCATCTCTGATTTAATATGCAGTGTCAGAGTCAGAAAATAACCTTTAATTTGTGGGTCTGAACTGCTTTGCGTGCCTTGTAAAATGTTCACCATTTGAAAGGCAGAAGTCTGACTTTTGATTTACTGTGGAATTTTGACAGCACCTCAAATTCCTAGACACTTAAGGTGTCACAACGCTCTTCTTATCATGTGTAAGACAGCAGGACTAGAACAGTAGGCCTGATTCATGTCTGTTACCCCAGAAGTATTTCGGGCTTGAAGCACGTTAGGCAGTAGGGCAGTTTATTTCACATTGTATTAAGAAATGCTGGAATCTGTAAATTATGGTGTGAGTACCTGTCCCAGCATCTTTCACTAGCTGCTGAGTGTTGCAGAGTCACTGAAATGAGATTCTGAACACAGCATTCCTTCACATTGCCAGTACTATCTTGGAGACAGGTTGGAAAACCCATTACTCCCAAGAACTTGCTCTGGAGTGCAGTGGGAGAAAAACATCAGAGGAACAGTCTGTACTGTGCACACTGCTTAGATCCTCTCTCCCTGTAGAATTAATCTAAAACCCAGCACAGCTCTGTGCTAGGACCTGCCACTTTGAATTACATGGACCTTGGTTTTGTTAGCAGTTTCTTAAACTCCATTGCCTTTGTATAGTTCACAGCATTTCCAGCAATTACATGGCTGGAAAAGAAAAGCCAGCACAGGCATTTTGTAGCAGAAAATAGAAAAATCTTTCAGAAGAGTAAATGCAACCTGGCAGTGTTACTGTATGATACTATTATATATAGGTGAGAGAGAGTGCACATGAGCAATCCCATAGAGATCAGTGTTGCTTATATAGCTGCTTATTTGCAGAGAAGGCTCAAAATCAGGGTTTCATATACCCTAAATACAGGAAATGTACTGAAGTCTTGTTGGCTATGGTGCTTTCCCATTTAGGATTAAACTGTCACATTTTGTAGGTAGTACAAGACTAACGACATAGTGGTTTTATGTTATTTGCAACACAGTAGTTTATAAAATATACTTAATAGGTAATCCTCTCACACAATTCAGTGATTGGACATGTGCAAGTGCTGATCCCCCATCCTGTGCAGCAGAGCTGTGCAGAATCAAAGCTATTCACATTTATGGGGGCACATATGGAGTGGCTGTCACACTTGGAGTGGCTCAGTTTTCACACTGTCATGGAACCAGCACTGGACTCCGAGTCCAAAGAGCTAATTTCAAGCAGTTATATCTCCGCTATGTGATAGTCTTACCCTTGCTTTCAGAAAAAAATAAAAACAAAAGCAGATCACTGTGGTGTTCTGGCTGAATTTCTGAACTCTCCTAGCTTCATATCTTGTTGTGTTCAGTGCCCCTGCTGTAATTTCCTGTCCCTTGGGGCATGGCTTTAATTTCTCCTGACAGCTAGTGAGGTTATTGACTAGAGACATACAAAGACAAAAATTGCCAGGGATTTCCACAAGAGAATATAACACAAACTTGTTTGAACCTCATTTGTTCTTTGAAGAAGAGTCTGTGTCAGTGTCTGTCTTTTCCCTAATCACTGTGTTCAGTCCCATGAGTATTCTCAGCATGAGGGAACTCCCTAGCCTTCATGTGGCCTCATTTCTAAGCACTATGCTGAATTCATTCCGTGTGTTTGCTTTCCTGTGATCTATAGGCATGTACCTCATAGTATGACTGGAAAAAATGACAGAGTAAGAAGCTGCTGATACTGTGAGGGGTAAGCTCTGATCAGATCTGCTTGTTTCTCAGACAGCGGAAGGATGAGCTGGAACAGAGGATGTCTGCTCTCCAGGAAAGCCGGAGGGAGCTTATGGTTCAGTTAGAAGGTCTCATGAAACTGCTGAAGGTAAGGAGCTCCACCTGATACTACCAATGAGAACAGGCAGAGTGAAGCAAGAGAGGAGAGGGAGGATGTTTAACCACGGAATTCTGTAGGATTTGACTGTTTAGTTTTTTAGGTTTTGGTTTTGCCTTGGTCTTCCAATTCAGGGGTTTCAGATGATGTTGTTCCTGTAGTAGCACTGCATCATGACTGTCACCTGCTGCTAAGTGGAGTAAGAATAAGAAAAGAAACAAACCAATGCATAAAATGAGTTAGCTATTAACTATTATTTAAAAACCCACAGGACTGTACTCTATTACTTACTCCAGCTGACAGTATAGAGTTCCTTTAACTTTGCCCATTCAGTTGCTGGTTCTGTCGGACCTGTCATTTGACAACCACATCTAACTCTCTCACCTCAGAGATTCTTGCCCAGCAACACCTGGTCATTTTCACCAATGCAGAAACAAGCCCTTGTTAAACAGATGAGACACACCTCACCAAAGCATCTCAGTTAAAATTGAAGGTCTCAAAAAGCATGTCCATTTTTAAAGGCAGACTAGAGTAAGGTAGAAAACATGTCTTTATTTGCAGAGTCCAGCCCTGTTTTACCTGATGTGCCTCAGGACAGATGATGCCAGAAATTCACATTGGAAGAAAGTGCTCTGTATAGCATAAGAATCTGTTTTGTTGTTGGCCATGCCAGATCAAATCAGTGCATGGAAATTCAGTGCACCTTGGGTCAAATATGGCTCTGTAAGAGCAGAAGGAATTTCACTGAAATACATTTAGCAACATGATTTGCATCAAAGGATGAGTTTGATCCTTATGTCACTTGCATCTCCTCACACACAAGCTTCTGCAGCCACAATGCAGGAATTAGTGGCACCTGAGCAGCAGAGCTCACCAAATAGCCAGATTCTGGGGAGCTGGAAGGAGGCAGGATACTTTTTGCTCTACTAATGAAATGCTGCAGTGCTCCAACTAGCAGTGAGGGCTGCCTGATGTCAGTGCACTGCCTGGACAAAGAGAATTTGGGGTAGGAAACGATAGCAGCTTTCTTCACCCTTTGCACTATTCTGATGTTCAGAGTGTGCAGAAGTGGGAGCCTAACCTGGTCACATACCTTCAACTATTTCAACTTTCACCTACCTATAACCTTGCAGTCCACATTTGGCTGTTTTCTGTTCTTCACTTACACCCTGGCTAATCTCATGTGCTGATCCTCTTTTTCTTTAGGAAGAAGAATTGAAACAGGTAGTAAATTCTGTCCTTACTGGAGGCCTCACTAACTCCTAAATGTGATTGTGTTCCTGTGATCTGTTTTACTTCCTTTGCTTGAGAAGTGTGTGTGTTCTTTTGACGAAAATTAATATTTTGCAATTCTTTCCCACATTATTTTCAAGTAGCTTGGAGCAATTTTCACAACTAAGTATCTTAGCCCTCTAGAAAGTGAGTCATGGCTGCAAGGAGTCTTGATCTTTTTCACACTCCTCTAAATGAAAACATGTAAGGTATAGAAATCACCCCTCAAATGCAGTGAAACCAACCTAGGATATGAATTAAAGAACACTTCTACCATAGATAACATTTTGAAAATGTAATGAAAAATTTGGAACTTTAAGAAAAACATAACTGAGCTTAAATTAGACCAGGGCAATGAGTTTGGAAACCCGCTTTACCCAGTAAAAGTCAGAGCATAGTGTGTATATCTTTAAAGTCAGCACTGGTGTTAACAGTCCCATGATTCTTTGGGAAAACAAATGGTTTCTGCAACATAGATCAAAAAGAGCAAGTATTTATATTATTAATAGTGAATTTTAGAAGACTTTATTGTTTTGGAGTATTGCAATGGATCTTGGAAAGATACTAGGCTAAAATATAAAAAACCTTTTCAGATGGCAGTCTGATTTACAAGTCCGATAAAAACCTTTCATTTTGACAAAACACATTTCCTCTTTCTTTCATCAGCAGAGGTACAGTCACACGTCTGATGTGTTCTCTGTGGTAGAGCATGCAGGGTTTGTATGTAATGCTCACCTTCATAAAACTAGCATTGGGCTAATTTTTGTAGGCCATCAATCTGTTGCACACAGAACAATAAATCTGACCAAACAGCACCTCCCTGTAAAGACTCTGCAGTATTAAAAGATTATTTTGCTCGCAAAAGAGAAGTTTCCAATGTGCCAGGAGTTTCCCTAGCATATAAAATGTTCACTGGACAGTATAAGTGAAAGCACATTTTCAGGCTGTTATGAGGTATTTTTATGAGATTTTTTTTCCTTCTGAGAGTAATAGCCTCACTGAATACCAGGTGATGATGCTGAAGAATTACTCTCACAATTTCCATTTAATGATCCCCATTATGCTATGCCATTTCACAAACTGTTGAGAGAAACAGGATTAAATTAATTTCTGGAGGAATTCAATTGGAATGAGCAGCCTGGCAATTCATCTAATGCTGATGAACTATCTATTTCTCTCCTGCCCTTCCCTGAGAAAGGATAATGAGTTCTTCACATCCCTGTCGTTTGATGAGGCTGTGAGGCAGGCTTTCCCCATATGTCATCCCAGTTCAGTCCCGGCAGAGGGAGCAATGAGCTAAAGCTCTCGTAAGGCCAGTTTTTATTTCAAGCATTTTATCCTGAGCTTGACAGCGGGAATTCTCTTCCTGTCTAGCAAGAGTTAACTTAAAAGCCATAGCAAGGTGACTAGAGATGGTGAATTAAATGAAATACATGGGAGTTTTCTTTAAAAGCACGAGAACATTGATAGCTGCAACCAAGTGCATCACAAAAGTTGAAGCCATGAAAATATCCATGGTGGCTGTGGTAGCTCCCGTTTCCGCATGCCTTAGTCCTCAGCTGGTGGAACTGCCAAAGTCTGGGAGCAATTCAGTGCTCAATTTCTCTGCTGAGCTTACCAAAAAGTCACTACTGACTGTCATAGCAGATTTCAGGCCGTTAGCTCTAGCCTTTGATAGTCGCCTATCACGTTTCTCCTGATAACCACTAAGCACTTCACTCCCACAAACTTGGGCTGAGGTGGATCTAGATGAGTAAAATATGTTTAGTGTTCACCTCTCTGAAATCAGGAATTCACTAATATCCTCCTATTTCAACCTGCTGTTCATCAGTTCTGTCTGATACTACCCAAATAGTATAAAAAGTGATGAGTTTTTTCCTGGACAAGGGACTCCAAATGCTTCATCTCCCTGTGTTTCCCAAACAGTTTTTTTCCAGCACTGAAAGCTACAGATAAAAGAGCACTGTTTATCATAAACACAAGATCTCAGTCATAGCTGCAAAACAGACACAAGGGTAAGCACTGGATGTGCAGAAGCTTTTACATTTCTCTTGTGGGAAAATTCCAGAGCAGAAGTATTTTTAGGAAATAAAATGCCTATTCTGAAGTTCGTTCCTGAGTGTAACTTAACTCTAAGAAGCAAATTTTGTCCAATTTTTCCCTCATCTTGTCTGAAAGTTCCCGCTGTTGGTGATCCCCAGATGAAAGGCAAAGGGGAGCTAAGGAAAACAAGGCAAGTGAAAAAGGGCACTCCACTTTCAGGGAGCTGAGAACCAAAAAATCTTTTGCAAATGTGTTTCACTGAGGATAGAATGTGCACCATCGAGGCAGTAGATGCCTGATGTGCAGGGGGTGTGACCACCAAGGACCTTGGAGCATCTCCAGGTGACTCTGTGCTCTGCCTTTAGAGGGCTAGAGATCTGTATTTCTGCTGGAGCTGGTACAGATGATTCCAGAAACAGGAGAGCATCTGGCCTTTATATATTTGACTTGCCTTTCATCCATCATTTAAATGTTCTAAAACCAATCATTAAAGAAATTATAAGTATTAAATCCTCCATTCTTCCATCAGTAATGTGCTTATTCCTCATAAACCTAATTTGCCCTTGATGTCTTTCTGGTGATAATGTCTCTTATAAAGGGGTGATAGGAGAAAAGGACAAATAGCTTAGTATTCTGATGCATTATTTATGGCTCAGGGCAGGAATTTATAAAAATCTCAAGGGCAGTGCTGCACTCATCCTGCAGTGGGCTGCACTTGTCTTTTTTAGAACATATTTGCCAAATTGTATCAGGACTGCAGTGGCAACCGCAAGCCATGAGAAGAGTTAAGAAATCCTCCTGAATTCTCAAAATAAAGCCAGGACTGGGGAAACAACAGCTCTCGGGTCACTTATGACTGCAAACAACCAGGGTCTTGCGTTGCAGTTCCTCTTTAACAGCACTTAAGCCAGCTCCATCCTTGGCATCTACCAAACACAGGTTTTCAGTCAAAAGTCACGTGCAGTTTGGTGTGAGCTCCAGCGTTTGGGTTTTTTATGTGGACACACATTCCCAGGGGGTTTTGAAACTGTGGGTGAGAAGAGCACTGTGTCTCTTGGTATCACTCACCCAGCTGCGTTAGTAAAAATTACTGTTTTGTAAAGTCTGCTTGAATTTCCACTAAGTGATCCTAACTGTGAGGTGCTAACAGCATGACATTTATGTGACTGGTGTTAAAACATTTTCACTTCCAGCAGCCGAACCCATGGCAGGAATTTGTATTGCCCTGTGCCCACGGTGTTTTGGGAGTGCCTGAGTATATCCTGTAGAGCAAATAATGTAATAGTGTATGATTTAATAGTGGCTTAAATAGTTCTCTAGCTCCGAATCAAAAGCAGAATGTTATATTATTTATTGCGAGTGTCAGACTTTATGTGACTGAGAGGTTGCATGTACCATGAACCTGTGCTGCAGGGAGACAGAGGGCAGGGCTGTGATCAGCGCTCACAGCAGCACTCCGATGGAAGGGGCTGGCCTGGCTGAAAGCCACATTGGTCCCAGCATCTTTCTCCTTCTCACTGCCAGGATGGGTTACACTTTATCAAACATGCATGCAAACTGGGGGAATGAGAGAGGGAAGAGGGCAGAGAGGTCTACAGTGTGGTGTTATTAACTTGAATTTTCTTTTAATTTAGCTGCCTGACATTTTCCCATGCTTAAAGTCAGATCTTGACTCATGTTTTCCTACTTACTGTTTTTCTACACAGAAGCATTGCTGTCCACTAACAGCTGACTTGGGCATTTTTTGCAGCAAAATTAACATTACCCAACTGATCTACAGGCAGCATGATGCCTTTGAGCTGAGGGATGGGTTACAAGGACAGCTGGTGGGCTCTCACAAAGACCTGTTTAACCCCTTGTGATTGTTTTGCAGACCCAAGGGGCAGGCTCCCCACGTTCCTCACCCAGCCACACTATCAGTCGACCTATTCCAATGCCCATCAGGTCTGCCTCTGCCTGCTCCACCCCAACACATGCACCTCAGGACTCTCTGACCGGGGTGGGAGGAGATGTGCAGGAAGCCTTTGCACAAAGTAAGTCTCACTGATAGCTCATCTGAAGTGCCTGGAGACTGAAGATTCATTATTTCTTGTGGTTACTTACTAAATGAACTTGAGATTCTGAGTTGCATGCAATGAAACAAAACAAAATAAAAAATATCTGCAACAACTGTGTTTTGCTATTGAAAATTGACTTTGTCAGCATCAAACTTTGCTGTCAGAGCAAGCAGGTAAGCAGAAACCCGACATTGATACCAATTCATGGATTTTGTGGTAAGAGGGAATTTTGATGCAAGATGATCAGAGCAGTTATCAGTGCTCTGCTAACCAGAAGAATTGCTATTGACCTCCACAAGGCATTGTCACTGTGTTTGATTTTAAATAAAGACTTTGCTAGAAATAGATGATACAATCATAGAAATTAGTTCAGGTGGAAAGGACTTTTGTAAGACATTGTGTCCTTCTGCTCCAACAAAGTGGATTTCAAAGTGAGATCAGACCATTCTGGACCTTTACCAGTTGAGTTCCAGATGGCTCCTGGCACACTTTTTCAAAGTCTGTGTTCCAGTGTTTGACATGCTCACTGAATCACAGAATCAGAGAATATTCTGAGTGTGAAGGGACCCACAAGAATCATCGAGTCCAGCTCTTGGCCCTGCAAAGGACAGCCCCAAGCATCACACCATGTGCCTGAGAGTATTGTCCAAAGGCTCCTTGATCTCCCTCAGGTTTGGTGCTGTGAGCACTTCCCTGGGGAGCTGTTCCAGTGCCAAGCACCTCTGGCTGAAGAACGTTTTTCCAGTATCTAACTTAAACATCTCTGACACGACTTCAGGCCATTGCCTCAGGTCCTGTTACTGGTCACCACAGAGAAGAGATCAGTACCTGCCCCTCCACTTCCCCTTGCAAAGAAGCTGTATACAGCTATGAGGTCTCCACTCAGTCTCCTCTTCCCCAGGCTGAACAAGCCAAGTGACCTCAGCCACTCCTCGTATGGCTTCCACTTTCCACTTTCACCT
>NW_008658587.1:0-51246 GCF_000695815.1 Acanthisitta chloris | reverse complement strand
TGGGTCCTCCCCCCGTTCCCCTCTCCCCCAGGCTAAAAAAGCCAAGTGACCTCAGCCACTCCTCGTATGGCTTCCACTTTCCACTTTCACCTTTCACACTCTCTAATAGCGTAATATCTTTCCTATACTATGGTACCCAAAACTGCACTCAGGACTCGAGGTGAGGCCACACCAGCACAGAGCGCCTCCCTTGACCAGTGCTTTGCCTGATGCACCCCAGGACACAATTGGTCTTCCTTGATTCATATTCAACTTGCCATTGACCACGACCCCCAGATTCCTTTCCGTGGCCCTGCTCTCCAGCATCTAGTTCCCCAGTCTGTATGTACATCCAGAGTTGCCCCATCCCAGGTGCAGAATCCAGCACTTGCCCTTGTTATACTTCTTACGGATGGTGACTGCCCGGCCCCCTAATTTATCAAGGTCTCTCTACAAGGCCTCTCTGCCATTTAGGGAGTCAACAGCTCCTTCCAATTTTGTATCATCTCCAAATTTGCTTATTATCCCTTCAAGTTCTGCACCCAAGTCATTTATGAAGATACTGAAGAACACTGCGCCTAAGATGGAGCTCTGCGAAACCCGCTAGTGACCGGTCGCCAGCCTGATGTAATCCCATTCACTATAATCCTTTGCACCCAACCCATGAGGCATTTGTTCACTCATTGCATGATGTCTTTGTCCTGCTGTGTGCTGGACATTTTATCCAGAAGGATTATATGAGGGACTTCATCAAAAGCTTTACATCAACTGGTTTTCCTTGATCAGCTAGGTGGGTTACCTTATTACAGAAGAAAATCAGATTTGGCAAGCAGGACTTTCTCCTCATGAAGCCTTGCTGGCTGTGGCTGATGACTGCCTTGTCCTTCAAGTGTTTTTCAATACCTTCCAGAATAGTCTTCATAACTTTACCAGGCACTGAAGTAAAACTAACATGCATGTAGTCACCAGGGCCATTCTTTTTGACCTGTTCAAAAACTGGGACAATGTTAACTGAACCTCTCCAGATTCCTAAGACCATTCAAAAATTATTTAGACATCAGCCACCACTTTATCATCAGGCCCCATAGATTTGTGGGGATCGGGCTGGAACAGCAGATCATTCACAGTTTATCATTCTCCCAGCCATGGTCCTCCAGCTCGGGGTGCTGAGACTCCCTTAGTTCACCAGCGGTGTTGAAGATAGAGGCAAAAAAGGCATTAAGCATCTCTACCTTGTCTATATCCCTGTTTGTGAGGTGACCAGCCTCACCCTCTAATGGGCCAATGTAATTTCTGCATTGCCTTTTGCCATTATTGTATTTAAAGAAACTCTTTTGGTTGTCCCCCAGAGTTCTGGCCAGCTTCAGCTTGAACTGGTCACATGAATTTTCTCCCTACAGTGCCAAGCAGCACCTCTGTATTCCTCCCATGTCACCTGACCTTGTTTCCACTAAGCATACACCTTTTTTTTTTTTTGCCCTGCCTCCAACAGAAGATTCCTAGTCAGCCAAGCTGGCCTTCTGCTGGCCTTCTAACATTTAGGAATTGCCTGTTCCTGTGCACTTAAGAGGTGGTGCATAAAAGGTCATGGACTAATGGACATGAACACCTTCAAAAGCATTTTCCCAGAGGACCTTGCTCACTAGTTCCCTGAGCAGCCTGAATTTACTGTGTAAATTTCTTGTCCTTGTATCTGATTGGAACATCCCTTGATGCAACTTGTGACTGTTGTCTCGTCTTTTTGCTGAGAAGGGTTCAGCTAGATTAGATAGGATTCGACTCTGGAAGTCTGGATGAATTCTTTGCGTTTCCAGAAAACTGTCATCCCCTTCCCACTCTTTTGTCATGTAACAATAAATGTTAAACTTTTTTTAATTTCTAAGGCCGCAAATTAAATTATTATGTCGCGTACTAAAGAAAGTAAGTAGCTTATGTGATCTAAGTGAAAATTCTTGAAATATTTACATAATTGCAATTCTATGATTTGATTTTTCTTTTGCCTCTTTCCCCAGTACAAAGTACATGTAAGTTGAAATGTAAGCTCTGAAGTTCCTCTGCTACAGTGGAAACGTGTTTGTTCCCAGCAGCCCAGTTCAACCTTCTCATGCACCTTTCCCCTCAATTTTTATGGGAATTGTCTTGGTGTGTATCTTAAGACAAGGTTGAACCTGTAATGCAATCAAGATCTTTCTCCAGTAGTGATAGTCAATTCAAGTATTGAACATAGGCATGATTCCTAGTCTCAGCATAACATTGCTATTGATCTCATTTTCTGTGGCAAAAAAAATAGGCAGGATGCATTATTCTTTTTTCTGCTAAGAAAAAAAAATCAAGGCAGGCAAAAATATGGACCCATAACTCCTATGCTGTTATGGGACAGTTTCTTCCAGAGTTAACAGTAAGAGAAATAATGTTGTGGCCACAGTAAAATATCCATAAACAATAGTAAGTCTGCCTCAGGCAAGTGCTTTTGAAGTGTATAAATATGTTCTGTTCAAGATCAAAAGCAGTATAAAAAGTTATGTGATCACATTTTAAAACTGCTGCATTTGATAAATATCTAGCTTTGTGTCATTATTTACTGTATTCTGTAGATGGGAAGGTCAAACCCAGAGAGCTCGAAGCCAGCCGTTCTGTCACATCCTGACATACGACTTTGTGAGGGGGGTTGGGCTGAGATTTTATGGCTCCATTCTCTGCTGCACCAACAGAGATCTGCCTATGTATACAGAATGCAGACAAGCCATGGCTAAAGGATGTTGGTTTTGTTTCTCCTTCATAGTGTTTGCAATAGGTCAGAGACACAAAACTGAGAAGGCTTTAGAGAGGGAGCTGCTCTCTGAGTGTTTGTGTGTTTATAAGAGATTAATTACTATAATTTACATTTCAGTAACCATTTGCTGATGGATATGTTAAAAAAAAAGCAAACTCTTCGGGATTTGAGGAACTTTTCTAAATGTATTGTTTTGCATTCAGCCAGTTTTAAGGAATCCTGCTAATTCCTGCAATAATTCCACTTGGACTAGAGATTCTGTGGGATAGATTATTGATTATCCAGCTACAATAGTATCTGTGTCTGGGATTTGGGGGAGTTAAACACGTGTTACCCACAAACCCCTCCTAGGGAAGGAGTATTTCATGCAGCTCACAAGAATCCTTCATTAGCACTTCACTTCTAGATACATTATTAGAAAGAGTTTAAAAGCAGCCTGGGGCTGTTTAGAGAGGCAATAGCACTTCCTTTATTAAAAAAAAAAGAAAGTGTGGGGGGAGAGGCAGTAAATTATAGAATATACAAAAAAGTCCTTGAGCTACAGGAGAGGCTGAGAGGGAGCAGAGAAGAGAAATCTGTATAGTCTTGATGAGGTCACACTTCTAGATACATTATTAGAAAGAGTTTAAAAGCAGCCTGGGGCTGTTTAGAGAGGCAATAGCACTTCCTTTATTAAAAAAAAAAGAAAGTGTGGGGGGAGAGGCAGTAAATTATAGAATATACAAAAAAGTCCTTGAGCTACAGGAGAGGCTGAGAGGGAGCAGAGAAGAGAAATCTGTATAGTCTTGATGAGGTCAAGTGTGTTTCTTCAACATTTGCCATAATTATCTGGCAAATACCTGGCAATAATGGTGTCATTAAACAGAGCTGTGGGAATTCAGAGAAAACACTTCATTTCTTCCCTCCTCCCCCCACAGGCACTGTAAATGAGTTCACGCTGGATTTAATCTTCCAGGCCTGGTCTGCTGGTGTCACCACACAAATGCAAGCTTGATGGCAATGAATAATCTCCACATATCTGACATTGTGATTAAATGAAGCATGAGGGTAGGCTCTTGCTTTTGCATGCAGCATAAGTAAGTGAGGCCATTCTGCAGAGAACTCTTCTGCACGTGTCCCTCGTAAGGACTTTGATTCCCTGAATTATCACAGTGGCAGCTTTCAACAGAGTTAAAACTGCTTTCAACAGGAAAACATATGTCATGTGAATAATGGTAACACTACTTTGTCCATCCCTTGCTTCAGGTGCAAGACGAAACTTAAGAAATGATTTGCTGGTGGCAGCAGATTCTATCACCAACACCATGTCTTCTTTGGTGAAAGAACTAAACTCTGGTGAGTGAGACTAATGAGGCTGGATAGTCACCATATCAACATTTCACATATATCTGAAAAAATGGGAGATAGGAAAACACAAATGAACAAAAAAAGGAGTGTAATGTATCTTCAAAGCTTTTTATGCTTTTAGGAAAAAAATCCCTTAAAAACAGCTTCCAGAACACAGCAGTTCTCAAAGCCAAGGATGTAGAAGTGCAGCTGGATACAATGAAAACTTTTATGTTTGTTTGTGATTCCATACGGAGTGGGATTTCACTCTTCAGAAATTTCATTCAGTATGGAACATACTGGCCCTGTTGTAAAATGCTGTCTGTAGTATTCTCATTCAAATACCCTACCTAATAACTGAGACACACAAAAGCTTCACTGTTCAGTCCCACCACAAGAAGAAAACTATCAGCTACGCCAATATATGTAGAATAATATTCTGTTATTCACTATGCAGAGGCAGCATTCACACTTGGGAAGGCAGAGAAAGGCTTAGAGAAATAGGGAAGTATACTTACCCTTGTGAAAGTTGAATGGAACTTTTTGGTTCACAGAAGTGGGCAGCGAGACAGAAAGCAACGTGGATTCTGAATTTGGACGGACCCATTTTGATGACCTGGTTCCGTCCCCGACGTCTGAGAAGGCTTTCCTCGCGCAGATCCATGCCCGGAAGCCTGGTTACATCCACAGCGCTGCTGCCACCGGCTCCATGCGCAGTGACATGTGGGTACCTGCTCAACGTGCCTTCTCAGTCTCATAGAATCATAGAATTTATGGGGTTGGAATGGACCTTACAGATCATCTAGTCCCAACACCTCCCCACCAGACCAGGTTGCTCAAGGCTTTATCCAACCTGGCTTTGAACACTGCCAGTGTTGGAGTAGCCACAGCCTCCCTGGGCAACCTGTGCCAGTGTCTCACCACCCTCACAGTAAGGAACTTATTCCTAATGTCTAACCTAAACTTCCCCTCCTTCAATTTGAACCCCTTACCCCTTGGCCTATCACTGCAGTTCCTAACAAACAGTCCCTCTCCAGCTCCCCTGTAGCCCCTTCAGATAGTGAAGGGTCTCTGCTCAACCTTCTCCAGGCTGAACAGCCCCAAATTCCTCAGCCTGAGGAAGTTCGTTCTTTTTCCTTTGAAAGCAAGGTGCACCACACAATATTTTCTCTTCTTCTCAACTATTTGATTAACAAAATACCTAAATCCAAGAGCAGCATAATGGTCAGATAGTGAGCTCTGTAGAAACAAAGGCTGGAACTTAAGATTCCCTCAAGAGTGAGCTGTCTCACATCCAGCCTTGTACACTCAGGCAGCATGAAGGCTGTGGGACAGCTGTTCTCCCTAATATGCCCTGCAGTCCTATTCCCTTTATCCAGACTGAGGGGCCTGTTGGAGCTCACTGGAAAAGAAGTTTTTAAATGGAAAAGACAGACTGCTTTTTATTGACCAACTCGATTGATCAACAAATACGTTTATTTTTGGAACCTGAATCTACCTGTCGGAGACAATTGGCATCTTCTAGTTATTTTTAGTTTAACTTCTTTGTATCAAGTTATTACGAACTTTTGTTACTCATTTCCTTCGGGAAATGCCTTCAGCAGAATATGCCCTTTGGTGTACTGCATCAATGCCAGACCATTGGAGAGGGGAAATATCAGAAGTGTTTTCCACTGCCAGGAAAATACTAACCAATGGAGCGTGTGGTTGGACTAAAAGTATTCCACAGTCCTCACAATAAAGGGACGTTCTGTTGACTCTGAATGTCATTCATCTCAGGAGGCTATTTATTAATTGTCTTTAGGGTTACAGAAGATGGAGACCCCTATGTCAGAGCAGATGATGAAAATTATGAGAATGACTCTGTCCGCCAGCTGGAGAACGAACTGAAGATGGAGGAGTACCTGAAGCAGAAGCTGCAGGATGAGGCATACCAGGTGGGAGAAGGACACCAGCTGCCCATATTTCTCCATGAGTGAGAAACATCGATGCACCAGAGATGGCCAGGGCCATTCTTAACCAGTCCTGAGCTCTGGGGTGTGATCTCTCCTCAGTTACTAGAGCAGCCACATTCCAAAAACTGCTGCTGCTCCCTTCCACACATGCATCTAGACTCTGTGCATATCCAGGAGTACCGCACTGCCTACAGCACACAACAGTAGTCCATAAGCTTACAAGCGCATCAAGTGGAACAAAATTTCCCCTGAGCTTGTTTTCTGCCCATGCCTACCAAGTCACTTAGACCTCATTCCCCCCTGCCATAGATGCTGGTTGTTGGTGTCAAGCTGTCTTGCTATTTTCAGGGTTTTTTTTTTTCCTCCAGTAGCAAAAAACATTCATAATGGTTTCTCCAGTGTGAACTGAAGCTCAAGTGCAGTCTGTGTGTTATTGCCATTGTCAGAATCTGGAAGTACAGAAAAGGGTCTGAAACAAATTGTATCCCAGGGGACCAAGTATTCAACAAGCATCTGGTATGGAGAAGCCTGGGGATTTGTCATTAAACACCTCCCAGAGGAAGTTCTCAAAGGGCATTTGTTTAAGAGTCTGAGTAAAGCACATATGCCAGGGGGAGCTGGAATTCTGTAGATATCCATGTCTGCATCATGGTCTCCACTTCTACCTGGTGTAACAGATTATTCCCAGGTTTTAAGTTACTCTGACTTGGATCATCTGAATATAAAATGCTTTTCTTCCTATAAAGTTGGTGTCAGTAGGAAGGCAAACCTCGTTCAGTTATTTGAGAGTAGAGATGAAGCAAGCAAAAATAACTTTTTTTTCTCACATGGTGATCGATTCAAATTTGGAACCCACTGCTACAGATCATAACAGAAACCAGAAGTATAAATGGGCTAAAAAAAACAGATTAGGCAAGTTCAGAGAGAGCAGATGTATGCAAATGAGGTTCACAATCACTTTAAAGGCAGGAATTCTTTAAACTGCTGATTGCTGGGAAGTAACAAATCTAACCTTTTTTTTCCTCTAGTAGTTTTCTTGTAGTGTCCACTACCAGTCACTTTGAAGACAAGAATCTGGGACTGAAGATTGGCTGGTCTTCTTTTCTGTAAAGCTGCTAGGATACATTAGTCTTGTGAAAGTTCATTGAGTCATATCAAAACAGGTAGTTTTGAGGTTGATGTGAGCATCTTTTTGGTGGTGTTGTTCATGTAGGCCTGCTACATGCCTATGGTAGCTAGCCAAAAGTAATTTCATTGCAAAGGCCTTTAAGGACATGACAAAAGGAGCAGAGTTGTTATAGACCATCTGCTAAGGCAACAGGAAGTGACATGGGAGGGTTCATCAGAATTTTGTATCCAAGATAGGAAATGGCAAAAATCACAGCCTTTCAGCTTCTGAACAGGATGAGCAGCTACTGCTGATGTAATGGAAAGTAATTGTCAGTTATAAAGAAGGAATGCCTCAGTGGTCACAGCTGTCACATTTATCATTAATAAATTATATTCTTGCTGGTAAAAATTGCATCTTCTTCAGAAAGAACAACAGGCCAGTTTGACTGTGTTTTGATTACAGTTATGGAAATGCAATATGTGGCAACAGTGTTACATGAGTATCACAAGTTACAATGGGATTTTGTATGTGCATAAAATTCAGTGTGCATGTGCACTGCAAATAAGGACACTAGAAATTACACGTCCCTCAATAGCACTGGGTGTTACTCTTGCCTCAGTCAAAATAGAGCTTTTCTGCTGTCTTCCATCAACATTTCCAGAGGAAGGGGAGGAAATCTTTTCCCTATCAATGTCAGAATAAGACTCCTTTTGAATTTAGGTCAGCCAAGACTACACCCAGATGAAGTTTATTCCCTATTGTTCTCCACTATTTGTTTCCACCAAGGGAACAACTTCAACAACAAAAGAGGCTTTTTTTCCAAAACACACACACTTAGAGAACAGAAGGTCCTTGTTCTAGACAAGTTCTGTTTAACAGCATTTTTCTGAAAGAAATTTCATTATATACTCTACTGTCTGTGAGATCATCTGCTCCTGTCAGGCAATGATCTGACAGTAATGACTTGTAAGTAGAATCTATTTGTACTTTTAGTTTTAACCACAGACCCAACCACACAAGGCATGAGAAGTCCTTCCTAGTATGGCTGATACCATTTCAATTAGGGAACAGGTTTAAAGGGAGCAAGAAAAGTTAATAGGGACTGCTAAGATGATTAAGAGTTGGTTGGATAGTGTCGTGTATTGATCCTGAGACGTGCTTTGGCTTTGGTTTGCTACCTACACTTTGCTGTTAATTTGTGGTATTCTGCTATTCTATTCCTTTTTCTACTAATATCACTGAGTAGTCTATAAAGACAAAACTTTCTACTTGCAAAAACAAAGGAAAGTTGGGAAATTTCTGTTTAGGGTACCCTGTTGAACAGTGTCCAGGTCAACTATTCTCATTTGCATCAAACCATTGGAATTTATTGCAAGCAATTTTACTGTTTGTACTCACATATACACTGCATTTGTCCGGATTGCCAAAAAACATGGGAAGCTGTAGCTATCATAATGCACTTGTCACCTGAAAAAATCTGTGAGGAGGAACTCCTACTAAGATTACAGAATGATAACCTCAGTAATGATCTGGTAACCATTTTTATGTTATTAAATGTCTCACTTTGTGTAAAAGCAGCACATTTAGAAAAACACGTAGATGCAGTGTAGCATGGAACATGGTTGACCCAAACCCACTCTTGTTATTTCATGTCACCTTGTCTCCAATCAAGATTTTCATGCAAAACTCTAAATTAGTATTAAAGTACGAGCAAAAAACCCAAGATACAGAGGGAAATCAGGGACAGGGAACCTTAAAGGAGGCTTCTTTCTCTTTTTTGAAACATGTTGTAAGTAACAAGTATCTGTATCAGAAAAAAACACCTCACATTTAATGCACAAGTGTAAGTGCTAAAAGTGCTTATCCTTCCACACCTGCTGCCAGTTGTGTTCTTGTTACAGTCTTTTGCTGAATGTGTTGTGTAAGACAGTTTTCACTGGGTTTGTTTTCTGGGTCTCTAATTGCTCCCTTTATTTCTAGGCATGTGCATGGCTTTCTTCAGAATAATACACTGCCAGGCTGCTCACGGGCTTAATTTGTCATCTTCTTGTTTTCTGTCCTTTGTTATCTACAGGTCAGTTTGCAAAGTTGAGTGCAATATCCTTCTCTCTCCTCTCAAGTAAGTATCAGCATTTAGAAGAATGTTTGGAATTAATCCTCACAACGTGTAATTCAATTGCAATGCACCTTGTGCTGCCTGAATGGAAGTGATGATGCTGTTTCTCTCTCCTTTTAACCTGTGTCAGGATGCCTGTGAATCTCTCTAAATCAGTTCTAACTTATTGAAATGTGGTCCTAGTCCTGAGGATTCCTGTTAACCCACCACCTTTTTTACCACTTTCCTTTGTTGACCATAAGAATAAGAATATGGGCTTTTCATCCCCGGGGGATGATGACAAATACATTAGCCAGTACAGAGAAACCTTACCCAGAAGAAAAGGAATCATATTACACTTCAGGGGACCTAAGTTTAATTCCTTTCAATGCTTTGGTCTTCCTAAAATAACTGAAATAAATAATTCCTGGTGAGATCAAAACGTCTACTCTACTGTGTGAAACGGGAGTTAGGCAAACGCTAAAGGAAGCAATTCACCAGCTGCTTAACCTCAGAGGTGTCCTCAGATGTGCTGTGGAAGTTTAAAATGCGCCAGTCCAAACTGAAAGGTACTCAGCTCCTCGCTAGGGTATGGCAATTAACATATGGCAAGAAGGTGTATAAATTCTCTGCTGTCCCATATTGAGGTCATGTTCCTTACACATGCCAACCTCACAGTGGCAGCGCTGAGAGTAATGCCAAATTCAGCAATTGTATTTTTCTTCAGGAAGACAGACCACATCTATTTTTATGATGTAGCCTGTTATTCTGAACATTTGCCCAGGAATGGGAGACCACATATTTCCTTCTTGCCTCATCTGAAGCTGTGGACTCTGTTTTTCTGACTTCCAAGGAGAGTGCAGTGCCCTGCAGTGAAGATGGCAGTGAGATGATGCTGTCCATCCTACTGAAACACTGAATCATGGGGTAACAAGGCCAGAAAGGGAGGATAAATCAGGATAGGGATCTGATTCTGGTCTGCCAGCTGAGCCTCTTCCTCAAAGCCAGAATTAAATGCAACCAGAGCTCAACGATCAAACAGACTATACAACTTGGGAGCAGCGTCATGTTCCGATAAGCAAAACCAGTGAACTAGCTTGTGCCAACCCTAACAGGAACTCGAATTGCTAGACTTTGTATGCCATGTTTTATGCTAATTTATATAGTGGTCTTGATGGTAAAACTTGACCTTGATTCAAGGGGTTTTCAGCTTCTGATGACAGTACAATTTGGTTCTTAAAGTGCATGCCTTGTGAAAGTAGCTGCTAGTAGGTATTTCCAAAGCATTTGTCTCAGTGTCTCTTGCAGCTAAGGCAGAATAAATGGATGTGAAAAACAATACCCAGAGTACTATAAACAGAATTATCTGCTCATAAAAATTCTAACATCGCCCCTCAGGTTACATTCATTTTCTCAGTAGCCTTGTTAAAAACGTGAGCTGTGCAGAGTTTCCTAAACATTGACATACAGAAAAATAAGTTTTCTTATTCTGTTTTGTTGTAGTTGCCAGTTATAGATTAGGTCACGTGAACAGGAAGATAGATCTTGCAACAACAATGTGTGTGTATAACTATGTATATAGTGGAAATGTAATATATAACTGAATTTAATTAATATTAAGTTGAAAAAATCCTTCTCATTAAAATTATAAAACTCAGGCAATTCCATTTAAGATTTTCTTCTTTGTTAGGAAGCAGTGTTAACAGTGATGTGGGGAAACAGGTATTGCTGTACAGCCTGGCTTTCTTGAAAAGATCTGTCCTGTCTCGAATTAGCAGAGATCTGAGACTGAGCTACCATCTCATCTCCTGGATGCTTTTTGAAACCTTTTTGAAAACCTGTCAAAAAGAAAGAAGAGTTTCACAGTGAAATTCTTTTTGGCTCCCAGGGGAGCCCTTCAGGCAGTACCAAAGAGTGAAACATTCCCACCAGCTGTAGAAGCCCAGCCCTACAGAAATTAGCATCCAGAATGGTGGACTTGGCACTTCACCTCTATCCACAAGAGCAAACTCTGTATTATGGTATTGTGATTGATACATCTACACATTA
The DNA here is from genome assembly GCF_000695815.1 of Acanthisitta chloris. Classification (NCBI taxonomy): domain Eukaryota; kingdom Metazoa; phylum Chordata; class Aves; order Passeriformes; family Acanthisittidae; genus Acanthisitta; species Acanthisitta chloris. The sequence goes on along the minus strand of NW_008658587.1, from coordinate 39,958 downwards.
AGGGTGGCTTAGTCTTCTCAAGATTCACTCTTTTGTGAATATGGAAGTCTGTCATATCTTCTGTATTTTATTTGGTACTTACATTTCATAGCACTGAAAAAACAGATCCAAAATAGTTCATACTGGTCATAGTGTCTAAAGTGCTTTTGCCATTTACGTTGGGTTTTTTCTTGAAACTTAGAAACTGCATGAATGGTTTTATTTCTAAGCTATTATTCAGTCAATAATGACACAAATACAGTCAGTATGGCCCTGGATGGTCATATGAGATAGAAAGCCAACAGACTTTCTTATCTCACAACAGTATTACATTTGTGCTTACTTCAAATAAAAAAAAAATTAAAACTGGGGGAAATGAGATCAGTTTATTGTAGCTCCATGTGAGTGATATTGCTGTGAATAGACAGACACAGAGTTCTGTTCAGTTCCTCATTCATCTGGCACTGATGTCATTTTTTTAAGTCTTTTTGCAATCTATTTGCATTTGCATTTTTGGAAGTGCCGTGTACAGTTCTCTAGAACTCATTTTGTAATAACACTTAGTAAAACAAATTCCCAAGACAGCAAGTGATTCCAGTAATATATAAAACATAATTTGTTTTCAGTTCACTTTTTATGCTAAGGGTACTTTAATAACACTTGTTTTATTTTTAGTAAAGCAACAGAGTGAATTTGAACTTGTCTTCAGCAAGCACTAGGCAGATCTTGACATTAAGGTGAACGTGCAGTTTTGATGACCTATATCCCCTTGATAGCAGTTGGGATTTTGCCAAGGGTGGCCAGTGGGAGAATTAAGATTAAAACCTCCACCAATGGCTATTTCACCACCTCCTTGGGCATCCCTCCCCCTGACCCCCCGCAGTGCCATGCCACCCTCCTCATAGCTTTTACTTTCTGTTCAACATCTTTGTCAGCGACATGGACAGTGGGATTGAGTGCACCCTCAGCAAGTTCACTGACAACACCAAGCTGTGTGGGGCAGTCGACCTGCTGGAGGGAAGGGATGTGCCATCCAGAGGGACCTCGACAGGCTTGAGAAGTGGAACAATGCAAACCTCATGAAGTGCAACAAAATGAAGTGCAGGGTCCTACATCTGGGTCATGGCAATCCCAGGCACATCTACAGGTTGGGTGGGGAAGTAATTGAGACCAGCAACAAGGAGAGAGACTTAGGAGTGACAGTGGACGAGAAGCTCACCATGAGCTGCAGTTTGCACTAGCAGCCCAGAAAGCCAATCAAATCCTGGGCTGCATCAAAAGGAGTGTGGCCAGCAGGTCAAAAGAGGTGATTCTTCCCCTCTACTCTGCTCTCATGAGAGCCCACCTGGAATACTGCATGCAGTTCTGGTGCCCTCAACACAAGAAGGACATGGAACTGTTGGAACAAGTCCAGAGGAGGCCATGAAGTTGATAAAGAGGACTGTAGTGTCTCCCCTATGAAGACAGAAGAGAAGACTGCATGGACACCTCATAGCAACTTGTCAGTAACCTGAAGGGGGATACAAGGAAGCCAGAGAGAGACTCTTTGTAAGGAACTGCAATGATAGGACAAATGGTAATGGGTTCAAATTGAAGAATAAGAACTTTAGGTTAGATATTAGAAAAAGGTTTGTTACTGTAAGGGTGGTGAGACACTGGATTGTGGCTGCTCCATCCCTGGAAGTGTTTCCAGCGAGGTTGGATGGGGTTTGGAGCAACCTGGGCTAGTGGAAAGTGTCCCTGCCCATAGCAGGGGATGGAAAAAGATGATCTTTAAGGTCCATTCCAACCCAAACAAGTCTGTGATTCTGTGATTCTATGATTTTGTCCTAGTGTCCAATTTGAACCTCCCAAAATGTAATTTGTACTTTTTCTGTACTTCAGCACTCCCAAGAAGATTTTTGCTTTGTTATCCTTAGAAATACCCCTCAGATAGCTGCTAACTGATCCTCCCTTGACACCTCTGCCCCAAGCCCAGTTTCTTCAGCCTCCTCCTCCTAAGTCAGGGATGCAGAGGTGAAGAAGTGGGATACAGGCCATAGACAAACCGCTCATATACATAGGTCATGCTCTACTAGCACAAACAAATGATTCAGCATCTCTTTTTGGTTTCCTGACCAAACACATCAAAATCAGCATTATGTGGAAAATTTGAAAATAACAGGAGACTGACAGTACAGTAGTTTCCAAAAATGTATGTTACATTCTCTCAGCTATGTTTTGGTTTTCCTCATTATTTTTCTCCTTAAGTCCTCCTCCGCTTTGCATGTAGGTGTAAAAGAACTGTGACCATGTTAACTGGGATGAAGCAGCTTTAGTTTTGTGAATTCAATTCTAAAATTACACGAGTGATAGGGATGCTTTTTGAAAAATCACTGAATGATAAGTAACAGAAAAGTACCTGTAGATTAAGTTATAAAAAAGAGAAAGAAACAGTTTTAGATCATGACACATCATACGAGTCTTAACTTGGAATTAATTTAGGCCTTTCCAAAATGTTGCGATGAATTCGGAGCTCTGAGGTTCATTAGTACTCATTATTTCTTGTACAAAAATCTCTCTACCCCAGTGCTGGCTGTGGAACAGAGAGAACCCTTGAGAGAATTTAGAATAACCCTTCCTACACTCCACCAAAGAGAATTCATTTATCCAGAACATTTGAAGCAAGCCCAAATACTCAGCAGTACTGTCAGTGCTTCTTGATGCATCCTGTGTTTCACAAGCCACTCATTTCACTCTTTTGGTTTATAATGGTACCATCAGGAAATATGAGATGTTGCTCTATATTTGGATATTATGAAAAATTTCTTCACCAAAAGGGTTGCAAACATTGAAACAGGCTGCCCAGGGAATTGGTTGAGTCACCATCCCTGGAGATATTTAAAAGACATGTGTATGTGGCACCTGGGGACATGGTTTAGTGGTGGGTGTTGGCAGTGTGGGTTAACATTTGGACTCAATGATCTTAGAGGTCTTTTCAAACCTAAGTAATTCTATGATTTACATAACCCTAAAATTGATTCAATAAAAATCAGTCTCAGGCAGCTGAGAACTGACCTTTTCCATGCCTTTCATTTGCATTTCTTGTGAAAAGCAAAATGCTCCTTTACTGAGATTTCCAAATTAGTTTGCAGACCTAAGTGGCACAAATGAATGTCTGATTTTTGAAACATACTTGTTTAAAATGTACCTCAGAAATTTTTTCCGCACCTCTCATTACACTTGCCACTTGCAGTGCAGGTTTCCTTTCCATTTATCAACAAAATGTTAATGCTTGTCTTTTGTAACTGCCTGACACAAGGAGATACTAAATTAAGATCATCATACCATTTGGCATGCTTAGATATTAAGGACTGGGGTGGAAGCATTTGTGCTTGAATAAATAATACAATCAAATGGTGTCAGGAAGGAGAAGCATCAAGCTAAACTACCTGACCTTTTTTCATTCATCATATTTAATTTAACTATTTTTGCTGAAGTACTTTGCATTTCCTCTCCCGTCTTGTAGTCCAGCTCTGTGCCTGAAATGAGTGGAAAAGAATTTGTGTCAGTAGGGTGTGGTCTATTATGCTGTTATTATCATAGCTCATGCAATGCAGATTGGTTTTCTAGCTGAGGTAGTTCAGGACAAAAAGGAATGAGATCCTTAACTTTGGAAGGATAAATATGCCTAAAGCAGATGTTTGCATTATTACCTGACTGTAGATCCTGATGTAGTTCTGAGAAAGAGCAGCAATCATCTACCAAGCGTTTTCCATGACCAACTAGAACTTTGATGCCTCCTCTGTAGGAATTTAAGGTACTCCCTGATGCTTCAGGACACAGAGGAGCACTAGGAGAATCTGGTGCACCAGGGAACTAGGCTGTTTATGAGCTATAGCATGCAGAATCATCCTCTTAAGTAACTGCAGTTCTTTTTAGACACAGTAAAACATACCCAGGGCAAGACACTTGCATGTGAGGGGAGGCTCATGATGGTGAGTGACTGTTAATCGGGTGGCTGAACACTGCACTCAAGGGGAATAATCCATGGGTTTGCTACCAACAGTCTATTTATAGAGCAACCTGGAAGGGGAAAATGGAAGGGAAAATGGGGACACTGCAAGTCTGTGTCAGTACAGAGTGAGTTATCCCCGGGTCCCACAGCAGAGCAGGCAACAGTCTTCTTGCCTATGGCAAGAAAAGTTTCCAGCTTCCCATGTGCCAAGTTTCTGTTTACAGCTCAAATACCTATGGCTTACCTAGGTAGAATGGCTGTTTCTCTTTTTTAGCTTTTAAAGTGATAAGCACAGGAATTGGTCAGCTCCTCCTTTTTCATCTCTATAAAGCAGCCATCAGAGGCGCTGCTTGCTCTGCCTATGTGGGTGCAGCACCTGAAACCAGCACTCTAAAAACCTTCCCTAAACGTTTTTCAACAGGGAAGCTGCAGCCAGACAGACAACGAAAGCTACGTAAGAACCGATGATGAGGAGAGCTGCTTTCGGACAGACGATGAAGAAAACTCAGCTGCGAACTTCACAGAAGAGTGGAACCAAGAGGTGCAGCGTCTCTTGACAAAAAAATCACATAACTAAGTTCTGAGGACTGTAGCACAGTACTTTTGTTCTAAGAGTTGTAGTTTGTAGATGTGTGTTTTTGACAACAAGACTTTTGTTTAAAGCTAACTTATATTAGCTACATCTTCTGTAACATGGCTCATTACTGGTGAAGCAAACAGACTGACGTACGAGCTGCTGTCACAGAGGACAGTGGTGTTAATAACTCACATAAACCCTTTGCACATGATATTGAACCTGTTCAGTTTACAATGACAATACTGTTTATAGATAGAAATTTGATTTCTGAATACTTTGAGATTTTAGTAGATCGGTTTACTGTACACTGTACATTTTTTCCACAGAGGAAATAAAAAGTGACAATTATGCATTTAACACTGAATGATCATACTCCTGAGTGTATATATTTAGTAGCCCAAAAAGCAAAGTACCAGACTATATTTGCAATTTGTTTGCAAGTCTTTAAATTAAGGCTTATACAAAATGTACTAAAATAATAATAATATAATTAATTATAATAATCAACTTCTCTAATTTAGGGCTAATGTGTAACTTAGGAATGTTTCTTTCAAAATAATCTAACAAATCAGCCATAGAAGTTAGTGTAAATATTTTTTTTCCAAATAGATATCATATACAAAAGGTGACATTCAAATGATATAGAATCTAGTTTTTAAATCAGCACAGATCTTCTTAAAACTGTGAACTATGTTTTGAAATACTCGTTGCTAAAGCTGTTTATAAACCACAGGTGCCATAAGATCCCTGAACTGACTGATGTTACGTATAATCCTCCATGGTATTGTTTCATTGACGTTTTAGCTTTAGTAAGCATGTGTTCAACAAACCGGCTCTTTCCATCTCTCTGCCCCTCCTCTTGCCCCCGACCCTCCTCCATTATGTTCTTTTCGAGGCCTTCAGCTTTAAATGTACAGGCTTAAAGTGCGCTTGCAACTGTTTTCTTTTGATTTCCGAATGTGTACTGCCTTAGCCAGCCACCAGATGTTCTGCATGCCCTCTTGGAAATGTGTAGTGAGACTCTTTCAGAGCTGGATGGAGAAATAGCGATCGGGGAAAAGCACAAGAAGAGTGGTGGAATGTTTTCTAAAGGACAGGCATACAGTTACGGAATTGGAGTTCGGTCCAGTTTAGTATTTTTCCAGTATCAAGGCATTTCAGGAGAAAGTGTACTGACCTGGCCGTTAGCAGCGAGACTGCTAACTAAAAAGTGTTTGCTCTGCTGTGACTACAAACCTACAGGTACTCCTGAGCAGGGATTGACACAAACTAGCTGCAACTACAACTCCCCAGAGCACATTGCTTGGAAAGAAAGGCAACGCTTGTATGGCACATAGCACTGCCATGCACAGAAACCAGACCCAGGCCAGAGGAGCTGGAGCAGCAGCCAGGCAGAGACAGCAGGAGACATTCTGTGCTGGCTGCCCAGCCTTCCTGAGCTGAGCAGTGTGTTAGTTCAGCACTGCCTCTGCCCCAAAGTAATTTTACTGCCCTAATCCAATATTAGGCTTCCAGTACCTGGCTGACCTGAAGTGACACTGTCTAACACCCCTGAAAACAGTGGTGTTTCATACAGATATTTCACACCAACACTATTTGCCTACAGCAAGTGATGAGATACCCATCTAAAGCAGGTTGATATGGCTTGTCTGTCCTTGCTTTCATGGTGACGTGGATGTGCACTGCCGTGTTTACGTGAGATTGCTATGTAGCTCGACCCAGTAAGTCCAGTTGTTTGCATGCACTCTCCAGGCTCGTGGCTGTTTCCCTGGGCACTATGTGTTAGGGAATGAGTATCTGTATGAAAGAGCTGCTGCCATTTTTCACTTTCATATCGTTTTATTGTGTATAGAAAATCTCTTGTCCGCATCTCCTTGCATATCTGGGCTTAGTCTCAGACTTCCAAATGCATACTAAGGGATCCAGATATCTTCATGTAAGCTTTTAATTTTTGCAATCACTGGTCTTTGCTCCTGGGGTATGTGCCATCCTGGCAAGGCAAGCACCATATCCTCCACTGCCCCCTCCTCTGACCTCCTCTCAGGAATGGGTTAGCCTCCACTAGTGCCTAGCACTCCATGTTTTAAGCTACTCCAGTGAACCTGTAGACATTGCTGTCAGCTCAGGATTCCAGGCAAGCATTTCCTGAACAGGGACTAAAGAAGCTAGAACACAGTACATGCAATGGCTGACTAATTCAACCCATGTCATGTTTAACTGTACCCGGAATAATAGATCCCTCTCATCATCTTAATGTCTGCGTGCTCATTATCGCTATGCTTAAAATAGATGCAGTAGACTAAATCCATTGCAAGAGCTTCCGAAATAGGAGTAAGGACTAAAGTTGACTGATTAAGCACCTTTCTTTTAGGCTGGTGTCAACAAGGTGATCCCTTAGAATTGGAGCTCTGGGTCCCTTATGCCCTGGAGCTCTGAGATGAAGCACCTCTTATTTAGCTCTCCAAACGTCTATTTTAAGCATTTTCCAGCTGTTAAGCTGGCTGCATTTTCTCCCAGCTGGTCTTTGTCTGCCTGTTGAATATTATTTTGGTTGTGGTTTGGGGTCATTAAAACAAACAGAGTTACAGAAGAGGTCCCTGGCAGGGCCCGTTTCTTAACTACCAATGGCCCACCACAGCAATCAAAACTCCGGGTGGTTTTACTGTCACTGGAGGAAAACCAGTGGTTTGGAATCAGGAGACAGGGATGTGAAGATGTATAGGGTCCTTGAATGTCCAAAGCGAAGGTGGAGAATGGGTTGTCTGTAAGTAGTAATGTTAACTAAACTGCATAAAAAGGTGTGTGGCCTTTGTTGTGATATAATATGTATTTTCTTATATGCATGAGCCAAATTGTTGCATCATAATTTATCATAAGTGTGTCCGCCTTTACTTTCAGTCATCATCTTCTCCCATCCTTATTGGTTCTTGGCAATTACTGTAGATAGACCTTGTAAATATTGCAACCTCAGGTTGCTATAATCACGTTGGTTCAATTCAGCAGATGGAGCTGTGAACAACAAACACTCCACTGTGTCCCGAAGATAAAAGGGCATTTTTACCTTTGAACCAAAAACAAAAAAAGTATGAAGAGTTACACCTTGAGGCTACTAACTGCAAGACGTTTTTAAAACTACTGTACTTGACACCACTTGAGACAGATCCAGAGACACTGAAGATGTCACGATATTCATTGGTATTGTAACAGAACTGCTATTGTATGGGGTTTTTGTATTGCTGTTAAGTATTGTTTTGTGTGTGTGTGTGTTGGAACCTACTGGGGACATGTTATATTTTGAAGTGATTAAACTATTTAATTGTGTGTCTATATTTTGGAATGGAATTATTTCTTCATTAAAAAGATTTTTAAAAGGAATTTATGGAGCATTATGTTTGTGGCTTATTTTGGTTTTAGTTGTCCTGTTCCGTGAAGCTCAAGCAGTGTTTTTTCTCAGTAGGGAAGGAAACTGTGTCCCTGTGGTGCAGCAAGCAGTCTTCGCTTCACCCACAATGTCTCCTCCACCTTTGCACAAGGGAACTCCTTCCACGGCACTTTGAACATGGTACCAAGCAGCATCTGCTTTCAGTGGCCCAAGGAATTGTTTCTTCCTTTTTTCTTAATTATCTGTATCTTTAGCAGTTTCACAACCTGAAAATGCAGTTCCCCTGTCTGTAGAATACCTGCTCCTGTATCCACTTTACAGCAATGAAAATTACCATAAGCATAGACATCAGGGCCTGACACAGCTCCTGGTACAGACCAGGAGGAGAGACATTGGTCCTCAGAAACCTAAACTATCTACAATAGTGTAATTTCTTCTTGCCCATTGTGTTTCTCTGAACTTTGAAGGAGCAAAACCTTGGAACAGGTGCATTTGAATGCCTTTACCATACACAATCATGTTGTCTTTTATTGCAGAAGGACCTGAAGTCTTTGTTTTTCCAATTACACTTTTAAGATGTCTTTCCATATCAGTTGTTGGTAATTGCAACTGGTTGGTAACCTAAAAGAACATGGAGTTGCAAAGCAAGAGCTCTTACTTAAAGCAACAAGTTTGTGTCCTTATGCAGTACTTGGGGGTACGTCATTAGGATACGGCAACATCTGGAGGCTCTGCCTGGCTGTGCTGGTTGTGCCTGTGGTGCTCGTGGTGCCCCCCAGGGTATGTGGCTGAGGGTGTGCTGCTGGCCCGTGGTGGGAGCCCTTCCCAGCAGATGTGCTGCAGCCACCATCGCAGTGTGTCTCTGGCAGCTCAGCGCAGCTGAAATGTCCCCAGCTGTGCACACAGTGTTCTGAGCTGGCCAATTAGTTACACCGGGATGGGGCCTGTTAGAAGGAAAGCAGTAGCAGCATACCAAAAATACTCTCTATCTACTTACCAGATATCCCAGTGTTTTGGGAAGCACACAAAGCCCAGTCTGCTGCCTCCTTCAGCATTGACTGCTGTGGTAACCTATAAATCACCAGGGTTTATTTGCCCTAATTCCCCTGTCTGCTTGGTGATGTTCTTCAATAAAGATGATCATTTTACACTGTAAATTATTTGCCAGATCTGCTGAACTTTGCCTCCACAATCCCAGTCCAAATTCATATCTGCAGGATTGTAATATATGATGACATATCAGCTCACGAGGATAACTCTGTTTTATCCATGCATAATCCCAAATTGCTGTATTTCTTCCTAACCCACAATCAAGTCCAAGGCCCTTGGGGAATAAAGGGGCCAGTGAAAACTAATTTATAAGCAAAGACTGTTTTTCTCTTTGGCTCTTGGTTACTCTAGCTGCCTTCTGCTCCCCATGAGGAGAAAATACACATATGGGAAGAAATAATTTAGTTTCATTTGCAAAAGGAAATAAAAATACTAAAAAAAAACCCAAAACAACAAAAACAAAACATTAAAATGGTCTTTAGATCTGGGAATTTGGCACCTTGGCTGCATCAGCACTGAACTAGGGGAATAAAAGCATCTGAACTTTCTAAATGCACCTGGGAGTTTCATTCAGCAGCACACAATTCTACAATCACTCTTCCAAAATTTGCCTGGGAGGCTCAGCTGTTGCTTATTCCCTTGCAAGCAGCCCTTAGTTCTGGGTGAAACCTTTTGAGAGGATATTGCAGGAATGTGAAGCTGAGTTTATCACAGAAATAGGTTATGTGGGGTAGGAAGAGAAATCTCTATTGTTCCACAATGAAAAATGCATTGAAAAATTTCAGATGCTTCAGGATCATCTGTCTAATACCCGAGGTAATCCACAGATTAAGCATTCTCCTTTGATTTCTGCTGGGTGATTGCCACCGGTTGAGTTGCCTGTGGATTAGGACAGCTCTCCCAAACTGCCAGCACTGCACCAGTGCTCTGGCTGCAAAAGGCAAAGCACCAGAATTATGCTGTGCCTTTCTGTAATGCCCCAATCCACTTGGGGTGTGAGGGGAAGGTAATTTTTAATTACTCTGGGCAGTATGTGGGAGAAAAAACTCAGTTCTCAGGAGGTTCAAGAAGAAGTAGTTTTTACTTATGAACTTTGTGTCACCCGTGTGGAATAAGACACTTGGCAAGAGGAAAATCCGTAAACTTCACAGCATTCAAACATTCCAGGCAAACTTTAACTCAGCAGATCTTGAGAGAACAAACCCTTAGCCTTGCACTGAGCACGGCACTTAGCGAGTCATTAAGGGGACACTGCTCAGTGCGGATTGTAACTTAATGTGTTGCAAAGGAGAAAAGAAGAGAGAAAAAGAGAAAAAAGTACGTGAGAGAGGCAGACAGTCACCACCCGTGGATCCAGCGCGGTCTCCTCAGCTTCCACCCCAGGGCAGTGGGCTCACATCAGGCTGTCCTTCTGTCTGTCCCACGGCACTTAGCGAGTCATTAAGGGGACACTGCTCAGTGCGGATTGTAACTTAATGTGTTGCAAAGGAGAAAAGAAGAGAGAAAAAGAGAAAAAAGTACGTGAGAGAGGCAGACAGTCACCACCCGTGGATCCAGCGCGGTCTCCTCAGCTTCCACCCCAGGGCAGTGGGCTCACATCAGGCTGTCCTTCTGTCTGTCCCCCTCAGCCAGGTCCCAGTGTGTTGTAACTTAATGTGTTGCAAAGGAGAAAAGAAGAGAGAAAAAGAGAAAAAAGTACGTGAGAGAGGCAGACAGTCACCACCCGTGGATCCAGCGCGGTCTCCTCAGCTTCCACCCCAGGGCAGTGGGCTCACATCAGGCTGTCCTTCTGTCTGTCCCCCTCAGCCAGGGCCTGTCCCAGTGTGAGTTCACACCTGTGCTGTGCTTTAGGCAGAGTCAGGAGCTTCAGCATCATCTCGGGGCTTGCCGCCAGGCCACATGGTCAACCACCACCACCTCAGGGCTCACATCAGAGCCCTGTGGTCACTGAGGCCGTTCCGGTGCAGACCTGCAGTTCCCTGCTAAGGCTCGAGGGCTGGGGGAGAGCAGCCACCACCCCACCTAGGCAGAGCTCGACCTGTTCCCCACTGTTGTCCCAGCTGGTTGTTTTGAGCCAGACAACTTTTCCTCTGGTCTCTGACAGGTCCCAGACTGGAATAAGCCTTTCGGAGGGTTCACATCTCTCGAGTTGTCTGAAAAAGCTGCTTTGGGCTACCAACCTCCTAGGACAGGGCTGGGGGATGTGCACAGGGGAGCTGGGGAGTCATGCAGCCACATCATGCAAATTCTAACATGCGATGGTTAGCACAGCTTGGAGATAATAAAAACTAAATAGATAAGTGATGTGAAAGAGTAGTTGCTTTTCTGTGTCTTGGAAGAAAACGGAGGAGGCCGTGGTGTGTTTTGTCATGGGTGGTGCTGCAGATTGCAGTTTGCTATGTAATATAACATAATATACCACTAACAACTTAATTTCCTCGTGACGTAGGCTTTCTACATAACCCTCAGCAGTGGCCAGATGGCAGATGTGTTAGGCCTGCTGCTTGTTATGCTAATTGTCAGCCCTAAAGCCTACCCAGTTAAACATTCTCCCCTGCTTGCTGTAGCCCAGAGCCGCTGTGAGAGCCCAGCGCTGCCTGCAGCCAGCAGGGTCCTTCAGAGGAGAGAGACCCTCCAAGTGCTTGTTTTGACAGGATTTCTTGTTACTGCTCATTTTTTGTACAGGTACATTCCTGCCCCCCCCCAAAAAAAAATATGGGCCAAACTGGTTTCCAGTATGGGGATGTGTCTGTGTGCACCTGTGTTTCTCAGCCCCCAGATCCCTGAAAGCCTCCCCTAAACCCAGCCTGGGGGGCAGAGCATCCATCCCTGCTCCTCCTCCCTCCACGGCACGCACCACAGGACTGTTACAGGACAGGAGGTGCTCCTCACCTGCACCAACATTTCTTCTTACACATTTGTTGGTGTTTCAGTCTCACACCAAGATGAAATAGGATTTGCCTGAAATGTCCTCAAAAGCTGTTCAGCATCGCCTCATGGAGCTTGTGGTGCTGCTTGCCTGGGAAGGATGTTTCTTACCTCTACTGAGGGAAAAATTGGGAAGAAGTCTTTACTTGCATAAAGTCCCACTTCCCACAGGAGTTGCTGTGGAGCCCAGACTGGAATTTCTCCCGGCTGGGATCCCTTGCTCAGATCAAAATTTTCTTTTGGACATGCAAAAATCCTTCCTTGGTTTCACTGAACACATTCCTACCCTCCTGCCCCACAGAGTTACCTCCAGTGCTGCACCCTTCACTGGTGCCTTAATGATTATTAGTGACAGTTACACTCCTTTTTTTTATTTGCTTATATTGCTTTGTTGTTTTTCAAGGCTTCTGGCAGTAGCCTTAAATCCCCAGTGAAGTTATACACCTACACTACTTGCTGTCAGTAGAAATCAGGAGCTTAGCAGGTCTCCACACTGTAACATCTGCCTTCATGTGAAAAAGCAAGAGATCACAGACACTTTTCATGACCATATTTGTTATGTAGGTGCAACCAAACTGGAACCACCCCACACCAGGAGACCTCAGCTCTGACAGGCAGCCCTATTCTCCTCTCTACAAAGTAGAATTTTAGGGCTCTCCGGATCCAGTTTTCTGTTTGCTCCCTATAACTGCACTCTGGCTCTCAGCTTGTTTGCCCAGAGACCTTCCCAGCCCCCGGCAGACTGAGGGGCTCAAGCCCTGTCTGTTTTGGCTGAAAGGCTGATACTGAAGCACAGATGGTAATTAGTACTTGGGGGAGTGCTGCTTCCAGGGAATCCTCTCATCACTAGCTCTGAGTCACACACTTAATGGAGGACACTTCACCAGATACATGTTTTCTGCTATGTTTTGGATCTAAGCTCTGGCAAATTAATTGAGTTCATGTATAAATGCAAGAAAGAGGAATGCAGAACACTTTTCTAAGGTCACAATTGTGAGAAATTTATGCAGACAGACACCTGTTTGCCAATTAAAAACTGGATTTATAGAGGTTATACAAAGTCTGCACAGCTCTAGTATTGATTGTTTGTCTGACAAAGCGATAATCAACAGAAAAAATTAACTGGGTTTGACTACAAGTTGGGGTTGCTGAGACTGATGATGCCCGGAAGCAGAAAAATTAAACTGTTTTATGTTTATCTGGGGATGCATCACTTAACCCAATGGGAGCAAACCCGGAGGACTAAAACCAAATGAAAACCAGATCACTGGTTCAGTAGCTATTCAGTGGCCAGCTACTGCTTTCCTTGGGTAGCAATTCATTATTCCTCTTAAATTTTGCACTGCTGGGAGTGAAACATCTCATCTGCTCAGCTAACACTGCCAAGTGGCAGGTGGTTTTTCTGCCATGAGGATGAAGTGGGTTCAGTCCTGCCATGGCTGGGCCGTTAGGTACAGCTGAGGTACAGCAGGCAGATATTTGCCCCAATAGGTCTCTCAAGTTGATAGCAGAACTGCAGTTGGTCAGTCCTTTAATAAAACATAATGAATAACCATGGGGTGTTTTCCACAGCAGCTGAAACTTTTCCAAGATGGAAATAATGTCTTTAGCCATCTAACAGATGGGAGAGAAAAAATCGTGGCCTTGTCCAGAAAGCATAAGCCAGTCTAATTCTGGGGCAGGGTTTCATATCGAGCTGTGTGACAATTCAGAAAGCAAGAACCCTGGTGTCAGGTCCTTCCCCTAACCTTCACTATAGACTGTACAGTAATAATATTTATTGTCTCACTGCTGAATATAGAACTTGGCCAACACAGTTTAAGCCAACACATTTTAAAAAAACTGGGAGAGGCAAGGCTTGAGCTGTATTAAGTATCTACATCATGCCCTGTTGCCTAGGTATCTGCCTTTAACATTCAGGTACTTGTTTCTAGGAGTTATCAGCTAGAGAGATAAACTAGCTTTTTTAAGGATGCAGAAGAGAAGAGAGCTCGAATCTGGTTTGCTGTATTTACTTTGCTGTGTTCATTTAGACATTCATGGTCTAACGATGACCTAGAAACACAGATACCCTGCGGAAGTGTTTGCCTTGCTCTCTTCAGCCAGCTTTGTGTGCCTAGCCCTGTGTAATCCCTGGCAGGGACAGACACATCCACACATACACCAGTGAGTTTGTGTTACGTTACAGAAAAAGTGGCATTCCAGATTGCACAGGGTGAGTCAGATGCAGTAAGAGACTACCCTCTCCAGTTTGCATGAATCAGGTTGGTCTCATTTTCACTGTACAAGAGGATGAACACAAGATAAAGGTGTGAGCTGGACTTCATGTGCCCTCACGCCATCCCCATGAGGCAGTGCTGCCCTGCAAGAGGCAGTACCCATCCACATCCTAAGAACCTCCTTTCCTTGTCTCACAGCTCAGACACCAGTTCTGCTTTTGTGAGATCCCGCTGGTGTGAGGGCTCTGATTTTACTACGCAGTGGCCACCAAACCCTCCGGTCTTGGTTTTGAATTCTTCAGAGCATGCAGATGCTGTGGTTCCAGTCAGAGTCCCACTATGACAAACATCGGCAGGTATCTCTCCTCTTCCAGAGATGGGATGTTTCTGGAAAAACACGTGAAGGAAGCATGAAAAGACAAGGTGACAGGGACGTTCACCTGCTAACATGAAGTATCAGTAGACATAGCTAGTTGACTTCAGGCCAGTTTGCCTCTGAGATGCCAACAGACAGTAGCTCTTTGGAGTGTCAGCAAGATGTGCTTGCCCATTATCCTCATCTGATTGAAGCAGCACTAGTGCAGCTCCCCTGATCCAGCAAGAACTTTTCTTGAAGGGCACAACAGGAATTAAAATGTTTATTCTTCATGGCCTATAATGAATTTCATTGCCATAGCTGTAACAAAGGAAAACCTATTTTCGATATACTGTATGTCTACAGAGCTATTCAAGCTTCCTCTAGAATTTCTGGACTGACTTCTGGCAAGTTTAGCCCAACCCAGCACTTCCCTTCATCTAATTTACCACAGAGACATGTGGACGTGTCTTTAGCTGCATAAACCTAATTATGCTCCTGCAGCCCCAAAACTGACAACTAAATTACTGTTCCAGAATTCTTGCAGAACAAAGCTTAACCAGAAGTGTCACAGCTTGATTTGTTGGACCAGCAGTCTGAAAAGAAAGATTGTTATGTAAATCTAATTTGGAAATCATTAGCAAGAGCTATGCCATAGAACAGAATCCTTTTATTTTTTAAAGGGATTCCACATATTATAACCACATTCAGTTTCTGGTTACATTGGCATAAATAACTTGCAGGAATATGAAGTCTTTTTGTACAGTGGATGGGTTTTGGAAGCTGAATGCTCATATAATGCAGTCCTAAAAGAAACCTTAAATATTCTTTAAAATCCAGCATTGTTTTAAGGTGTGATCTTTCCCCTGTAAAGCTGCAGAATTCTTGTTATGGAAGTGCTTTTTTTCAGCAGAAAGTTGAAGGTGTTCATAAATGAACTCACACTGTGAAAACTAAAGATACTCACCCTGTCCAATCCCAGTCCATACCTTGCTCCATCCAGTGCCTTTCCTCCTTTATTTGCTGCCTGAAGTCAAAGTCAGTCAAGGTTTGAAATCTCATAAAACCTACAATCCACTGCTGCTATATAGGGGTGATACAACATAGTTATGCAGGAAATAATCTCTGTCATAAGTGAGACTTCATTTGTATGTCTGACTTTCATAGTTAAGAGAACCAATATACCTTCCAGCTATAGAAAGATAGATAAGTATCTTGGAAACCAGGGAAAGGACCTATTGGAGGAGTACATCTTCTTTATGTTATTTGTTCTATCTATCAATGGGGCTCAAAGTTTCTATCTTAGTTGAAATTAACACTATTTACACTCTACTGGCACTATTTATACATGTTTAAAAGTGACAGAGTAAGGCTTGGAAAAACAAATCAATACAAGTTTTGCCTTCATAGAAGAATGTTGGCTTGATCCATTATCCAGTGATCTGAAAGATAAAGCTCTTATTTTTGGAGCATGCAATCAGGGCCAATATGATAGTCCAATGGGTCCTAGAATACAGATAAATTTTCATCTTTTTCTTACATTTCTAAAGAATCTAAAAAGTAGCACCCAAAAGATGTAAAATGGGTAAAAGAACAGTTGATTTTCAAAAAGTACAAATCTGTAGCCAAGGAAGTCAGAGAGAGGAGATGCAAAATCCATTCAAATAACTATAGAAAATGCAGAAAGACAGGAACATATATGCATTTTTTTCAGTAATCATCAACCTGTCTGTCTTCTAAAAAAGACTGGTGCATGTCCACTAACAGCTGTATCCTGGATTTTACTTGTAGCAAAACGGAATTTAAGTAGCAAAGTTGTAAAACTAGCAGAATTCAAGAAAAATAAATATGCAGTGAATTCAAAAGGCTGGCGCTTCTTTATTGCAGATAAGGACTTTTCTGTAGAAAATAATTGTAGGAATGGAAAAGTTGTGTCAGATTTTTCATGACAAACATGTGAAACAACAAGCACAGATTTCTGGCATGACATCACACTTCAGATTTTCAACAGCCCTTTTCACTGTGTGTAGAGACAATAATCCTGTGCAATGTGAGCCAAGCCACTGGCATGCAGCACAATTTTCAGCCACCCTCTCCTTCCACCCTGCAGCCTCAGCTACTGTATGTATGGCTTGATGTGAAATCTTGGTCCCATAATTCGTTCTGCCTCTCTCCAGGTCTTCAGTGGAGACAAAGGAACTAACGGCAGTGGTGAATGAGACCAGGAAAGAATAAAAATAACTTTGGAATGATTCTGAAGCTTTTCCCTGAGTTTTTATGGGCAGGAATATTTAACACATTGTCCTTAAGCATAAAGTAATATCTAAACCCCCACTATTGGCTTATATTTTTGATTTATGTCCAAAAAGTACAATTTTTGTTGCTGCATTTTCTCTGCTCCTTCATTCTCCTAACCTAAAAAGTTGGGGTTTTTTTCCAATACCTCCAGGCACAGGCCCATCCCTGCTGCATGATGTCCTCTTCCAGGCCTTGGTCAATCCATATGACCCGCATTTTGTCCTGACTCCTCTCACTAGTGGGTTGGGGCAGAGACATCTCCACATGCCTCAGGGGCAGCAACCTCGGTCTTTCCAGCAGCCAGGAGGCTTGATGTGCTTGTGTTTGTGTGCTGTCTTCGGCTTGAGTCCAAATACCTGCCTGGAGCGCACCCCCATGGACCCTCCAGGAGGATAGTCTCCACCCTGGCTCTAGGATACCTGGTCCTGAGTCACAACTTTCCTACTCACAGCAGAGACTACTGTCTCCTCCAAACCACAGTTTAACTTAAGGTTGAAGTCCAGTGAGACTCACAAGACTGTGGACTCCAAAAGAGAGAAGAGGATGGTTTTCCCATGCCTTTTGCACTTTTCATGGTCTAGCAAAGGCTTTGACTTTCATGGTTTTGAAGATTTTCTTCCTCAAGAATGTCTTTGTTTCCTGCATGAGACATTTACCTGTCTCGCCTTGAAAATTCAGGTGTCTGGAAGTTGGAGAAATTACAACTTCAGAGGAGCCTCAAAACTAAGCAATGAAGAAGGAGAGGAGCTTCCAGGCAGCCCATAAATTCTTGGGGCTGAGACTGTAAAGTTGTTCAAGTTCTTTTAATTTGTTTATTTTCTCAGTTACCTGCTTTAATGCAGTGATAAATCAAAGTTTTATGGTACCTTTGTGTAAGTTGGTAGACCATAACACTTATCACCTGTGACAGCCAAGGTTCCCAGATGATCAGCACCTGCAAATGCAGACAAGAACAGATCTGGCTTCACCACTGTTCTGAGGTCACAGGGGAACAAATTTGGAGACAGTTTTGGCTTTTTCAAATAATTGTATTTGAGCTTTTAAAATGCACCAGAAGGAACAATTACAAAGAGCCACACCACCTCTTTAAAATATTTGTCATGGATGGTCATCATTAACATCTCTTTGAATGACAAGTACACTAACTCTGTCCAATTTTTTACACACTCTTAGCATGAAAAATTCCTGGATTATGAAGATGATGATATGATGATTTTATAGATTTAAGATTGATAAGGATTGAAAACCGGTTGTAAGGGAAAATTTCTTTTTCATTAAGGGACATTGGCATAGCTAAAAGGGGAAAGGAACATACATACAAAATGTTGAAGGCAAAAGCATTAACCCATTCCAAAGTGAGAGCTTTACAATTACTTGATGTGTTACATTATTTTAATAAACTGCATTTGAACGTATGCCTTCAGTCCAAAACTTCACAGACATCAGACATGGGCAGGGGAGGGGGAGCATGTGCACGTGCACACATGTCTGGGGAGACAATGGGGGGACACTCACATGCCTTCTGCATTCCAGATTAATTTCAGCTTTAAAGAGAAAAACTCTAATTAACAAAATCAAGTTGTGCCAAATATGTTCTTTTCTGTTGGTTGCTATCTATAATTACCACAGGAGAGAAATTCAGATGAAACACAGATTATGGAATATAACAGTTATAATATATTAATTCTAGCAGTTCTGACTGCTCCCATGGAGAACCTGTGTGAGAAGGCAGACCAGGTGTCTCTTCCCTCTGCACTTCCATCCATTCTTCTTCTGGCTTTCAGTTGTGTGGAAGGCAGAGTGTGGGAGTTGTACCTGTGCTGTGCACCACGACCTGGAGCAATGTTGTTGTAAAGGTTTTCCAATGCCTGTGGAACTGTTCAAGTCAAGCAAATGCCTAACTGGTCAGTGTTATTCTACAAGTACATTGCTGCTGGAGAAGGGGATTTCAGGAGTCTGGGCAGTGCTGGCACATGTTAACAGGCATGAGGTAACACACTGACAGCATGTTACCATCTGTTAATAGCTGTACTAGCCCTGGTGAAGCTGTTGCAGGACACTTGCTAAACCTGCTTATTTTGTTTGTGCATCCATCAGGAATTTCAAAGTTACTTTATCCACTGTTTTGGAATAACATACCATTGGTGAGTAAGTGAGTAAAACTTCAAGTTATGCATAAGTAAATGGTTTCACCTCTGCTGCGGCTCCTCTGTGCAGGAGGTAATGTGCTGCTGTCATGCTTTGCAAAGCTCAGCCAAAGATCACAGTGCAACTCCCTGGTCAGCTATGCCATCCTCTTACTTATTCAGCACAACTGCTTTTATATGTCTGCTCTGGTCACATTTCTCCTTGCTTAGCTCATAAAGAAACCCAAATAAATCTCCCTTGAATCCAAATTCACAGTTTCCAGAAACTGGTTCAGTCAGCAATGTCTGTGCTCTTCTCTGCTGAATGCCTGAATTATCCATGTGCCTCCTGGCTCTGCTTGTACAGTCAGAAGCCAGAATACTTCATAACCCCAACAGCTAAAGCCCCAGCAGCTAAATCCCATTGCACTCTTCACTTAATCCTTTGCCACAGAGATTCCTGATTCCCTGCCCTGTGCAATGCCTTAGCAGAAATAGCCATAAAATATGTTGGTGAATTAAGGACTGTGTCCCCCATACCTCCAGGAGGTAATAAAGAAGCTTATTAACAAACAAACTTGATTAATGAGATGGGAAGGCAGTGTTAAGGAAATTTCTTGTTCAGTAGATGGTTAAGAGTTCCACGAACCATAGATCATACTGTTCTCGCTGGGGCTTAGCCAAAGAATGAGACAAAGATGGTGACATCTCTACTGCAAACAACTGATTTCAGTAGTCCTTAGATCATGCAAGTATTAAAATTGTATAGTAATAGGTGTAAATGCATGGGGTATTCAGGGAAACCAGAATTAAGAGGCATTATCACCAAACCATGAAATCAGATTTGTGCCCCACTTTGCACAGCCCTTTTCCTGCTGTGGTCATGATAGCCTTTTGTAATACAAAAAATAAAGTAAATTCATCCTTACTCTTTATCACACAGATTATAAGACTATTCATTTGTCCATGGGGTCCAGTGTCTCTGCCTTAGGGTACTCATACCAGGTATGCACCAGCCCTGATGCAAGACCTTTCCCTCACACACCTGAGGCTCTTGCTTGATACAGTGAGAAGAAAAGCCTTCAGGTATCTCACTAAATTGAATTTAGCCAAACAAACCCAAAGTTTGATGTTTCTGTCCTCTCTATGGCCTCTTGAGACATACTCTAGGTGCATTTTTAGAGTGAGTGATGTTGTTGCCCTGTGCCTACTAATCGTTTGTCACCATCTCAGATCCTGTTTCCCCAGAATAAAGAGCACCAGGCAAAGCCATTGAAGCAAAGGGCAGCCATTCATTTTTGATTGTTTCAAGGGTTAGGTATTTTCTCAGCTAACCTACAATTTTAACCATTCAAAACAGCAATTTCTGTATTTCTTGTAGAATTACAGCAGACATGGTTTAGCTACTTGTGTGCTTTGAACAGTGATTTTTATCATGTGAGAGCACCATGCTCCACCTTGCTGCTGCAATTATTATAAGGCTTCATTTCCCCTCAGTGCTCATGAGGGATTCTACTTAGCACCTGCACCCTGTCATTACAGGTCTTCAGAGATGCCCTCAACCCAAATCTCAGGCTCAGTGTATACTCCAGCTTTACTCTCTTAATGTATCTCCATTTATTTTTCCCTTTGCACTCAGTTGTCCCTCTGCTGGGGTGACTTGGAGGCAGAAGGGTCAGTTCTGTACAAAGTAATTAATTAGATCAATCTCTTGAGGCCTGTTTGGAAGGGAAAAATACCTCCTGGTATTAATTTGCTTCAGTCATGCAAATGATGTGTATCTGGCTCAGCTTCTCAGATGCTGTTTCCAGTATTTTCACACCTCTAAAATGGGAACACACAGTGCAGCAAACAGTCTGGGTTTAGCCTGTGAGTTCCTGCTACATCATTAACCTTGGGGCTGTGGTTCACATCTAAACTCTCATCCTTTCCTATCTGCACTAAATCACTCTTTAATTTTTGTAAAAGAGTCCATTAGTGCCAGGTAAAATTCCACATCGTGGTGCCATTCAGGCCAATATATCATAAAAATCCTGCCATATCCACTGGTCTTTTTAGACCCTCCTTCTCAGTGGATCATTTTTCAATGGCAACAGCAGAGTAATGAAAGCACCTAACACATCCCTGTTGTACATCCTCTGACACTTCTTCTGCCTTCAAAGCTATCATCTAGCTCTTGGCCTTGCCTCATGTCAGTGTTCCAGGGAGCAAAGCAGCTCTGCTATGTCCCCAGCAGCAGGAAAGACCTCCCAGATGAAGGGAGCACCAGTGGGGAGCTCTGGACACTCAGTTGCTGTCCTGGGCACCCTGCTGCAGCACTTGCCTGCCCAGGCACCTCTCAGAGGAAGGACTGACTGATACAGCTCCCTGCCACAGCATGTTATACCCACCAGGCAAAGTAAGTTTAAAGTCACTGGTAGTCCACCTAGTGCAAACTTACTTCAGACACTGAACATGCAAGGAGAGAAAAAGGGAAGTTATGATTCCTGAAGAGATCAACCAGCATTTCAACATCTGCCATTTTCTGACATGAAGAAAACAGTATCTTTTACATTCTGGTGTTGAGGAATACATCTGGTGCAGGTGGCTCAGCTTGCAAGCTGCAGATTGTGATGCAGATTGCAATGTAGATTGAGAGCTGGGTGAGGAGCCCAAGATAAGAGGCCATGATCTGCCAACCTTTGAGATAAAAGGGTATGCAGACAGGTGGCACCAGCCAGGTGAATGGACACCGGGAGACACAGCAGGAGCTGGGAATTGCTGACCTTTTGGATAACAAAGGAGATGCAGACGGGTGTGGGAGTGACCTGAGAGCAATGTGCCAGTGGCATGGATGGATACAGAGAGAGGGGCAGGACCAGAAGACTAGGGAGAAAGAGCAAGACTTGCGTGCAGGTGGACTGAAAAAGCTCAGGGGTCATTGGTTGGATGTCCCTTCTCCGAGGCACCCATCTCAGGCTGTTGCTGTGTTACTGCACCATGAGTAAACTGCTTTGTGGAATGAGATGTCTAAGACTCTGCTGAGGGAAATCTGGGGTTGAACCAGCTAGGAAACCTGGTCTGACTGTGGGTGAGTGGGGTGTACAGGGAGTCAAGCAGGGCACTTAAAGGGAACACAGATTCTGGGGAAATAATGGCTTTTTATTGCTTGGTAGCTGCCCTGATTTATCACAGCTCTGCGTCTGCTGAGAGTATTGAATGGTAAACCTTTGGCTATGATCTGTGGTTCATCAAGGTCAAAGTCCTGCAGTAGGTGTGACATGTTATACTATGTGGGGCTTCTACCATACAGAGCTTTGGTATCTGCCAGTTCCCAACAGGCCACCAAAATTCAAATGCAGTTTTGTATCTATAAGACAATTGTCAAACGGCTATGCTGGTGCATGCACTCTGGTCTCTGGCTGACTGAGCCCCACAGAAAGCCTGTCTCCTGCATCAGTGAGAACAGAAGAGGTCAATATCAGTACCTCAAACAACTGTCAATTTATAGTAGGTGACATCCATCAGATGAAATGATTAAGAGATCAGCTTTCCAAACCATGGCCCAAATGGCCAACAAAGATGCAGAGTGCAAGCACTAGTATGACTGCATCTGTCAGGATGTATTAGCTCTGAGAAATCATTACCCACCCTAGGGAGGAAAATTAGCAAAGAAACTCTCCCCAACAGTAGTCTGAACTGTGTGTAAATGGTACTTTCAACAAGGAGAAGAGGGAAACGGAGAAGAGATTTTCTTAGTTCTGGGCAGCTATTAACTTTCCACATCTATTCCTGTAAAAAAATAGGCAAATCTGTGAGAATGAAGTTTGGCAATTGTGAGTTTTTTAAAATTTTTTGTAGAGCTCCCTAGCCTGCCTTTTGTGAGAAGTGGCTTTGGCAAGACCCGGAAGAGTTTTTTCTTCCTTTTGGTTTAGAGTTCATGTTCCCAGAGCGCTGACAGCTTTACGCTCAAGTGATACAGCAAAACACTATCAATTCATAAACTAAGAAGGAGTTTCCCTTTTCTGGGTGTTTTTTGTTGTTGTTTTCATTACCAGTTTAGTTCCCTAATAAAAGCACTTCTCAGACCAGAGGCTGCCTCATTTAAAGCATGTCTTTAAATGAATCCATAGATTAGTCTTTAGGAATCATTTTATCTGAGCTAATCCTTGGCACTTGCAGTTGCATGGTGTGCTCTACAGAGGTGATCCAGTGCTGGTTCACAGGTAAAGAAACGGGAGCAAAACTTTCACTCATTCTAGGTATCCAGTTCAAGGAAAATTGTGGCCCTTGTTTTCAGAGAAGATATTGTATCACCAAACCTCAGCTTCTCCTTTCTACCCATTTCAGTTTAAAGATTACTGTACCAATCTTTAATATAGAATCCTAACTGTTGCATATGATGCCCAGAACAAAGTTTTCTGTGGTGAGGAGGATGGCCTCATGGTGCATTTCTAGGTCTGGTAACATTCTGAGCTTGTAGGAGGTGTAAAGTTTTTGGTAAAAATGATGGAATTTTTGGCACATGAAGCTGACAGACAAATACGTATCTTTTTTTGAAATATCTTGTTAATGTCATTTTCCTTTTTAGGTATTTTTTAAAATAAGAGTGTGCTGGTTTTGGAATGCCTTTTTTTTTTCCCCTTAAGTGCAACATTAGAATATAAGTGGTGAGGAAAGATCTATTCAGGTCATACAGTACAAAGGAGTATTTCTTCTGCTTGGCAACAGGCAGCCACTGGTGATGGAAATAGGCAAGGAGAAGAATGTCTTTGAAGCTAAAACTTTACTTTTCTACCCTAATTGTGTACCAGACTGAAGGCAGAAGAAAGGTGTACCTGAAAAAGAAAAGCAATCAAGAAAACCTTGAGAAAAGATACGGAGAAAAATCTTAGTACTGCTGAATGAGCTTTGCTAATGACTTGCATAAGATGAGACATTTTCCAACTTGCCCCAGGCAGCACTTCTGGTTCTGCTACTGGTCACAGGGTACTCTTGGACCTAACTGGTCAGGAGGGGTGGCCCAGGACACAGGGGCTGAATAAATATTTACCTCTGCCTCGCCAAATGTCTGCAAGCACACAGAGGCTCAAACACTTAGCACAAATATTAGCATAGCTCCTTCTCTTTTCTTACTCTCCCTTTCACTACTAACTTAGACAAGATCCTCAAAGATATTTACACTTAATAGTCACTTTCAATAGTCTTCATAATCTCAGCTATTCTGATGGACTCTACAGCCCTGGCAGGGCCAATCCTGACCCACAGTCATATCCTCAGAGGATTAAAAAGATGTATGGAGCAAATTAAAAGCATTTGGGCAGTCAGAGTACTCACAGGCAAGGGTTATTCCTACCTTTGCTGCAAGTTTCCTGGGTGGCTCTGGGTATATCACCAAATCTCCATGTACAGTAACTTAACTACCCATGGCTGGGATGTGATGCTTCACTTTGTTTTCTCTTTTTAGAATGTACTTCATCAAAAATGATGGGTAATACAGAAGATCCCCTCATACATAACATGCTAGGTACACAGGTTGAATCAAGACTGAGTGAAAACTGGGGTTAAGTCACAATTTTTAATTCACTATTCAGATATGAATTTGAGAGATTTTGATGACAAATCCAGACTGTGCCCAGCTGCCCTCCACACACCCTTGGCAGCAAAGGAGAGCAGGTCACGGCACTTTGAATATGGCCACATGCTAGGATCTAACCTAGAGCATCTTTCCTTCAGAAACTAGGAATGGTTCTGCTGCTTTTATTTTTAGTTCATGTGAAATTCACAGACAACAATAGTTCTGCAAGTGGAAGAGAATCAATGGAAGTGCTTGGAATGAAAGCAAATCAGAAAACAGGCCTGGCATTGCTTCCTTTGGCCTCAGAGCACTCTTCTAGTCATTCTTCTGTGAATGAGTAATGCTGGGCATGGACTCTCCCATTCATCAGTGAAGCTGTGTTGACTGTGAAAACTCAGAGCTGTAGGTTAATCTGAGGCAAACTGAATACACACAGCAGTGGCACCAGATATTGTGAGAACATGAAGTGAAATTTTGAAGCAAGAGAGAAAAGTTCAGATTGAGGTGACTCAGTTGCTGAGCGTTTACCTTGGCCCAGCATGAAAGTCTGTAAATAAAACAGTATATTAGTACACTGGCATACTTTCAGCCATTGCTGTTTCAGCGGGAAGAAATTACAACCTGCCAGATACACATGTGTTTGCAAAGGCCAAAAGCCATGAGGTGATATCAGCCCCAGGGTCTCCCTGGGCCTGGTTCATGGATGACTGAAGGCAGAGTCTGGCTTGCATTTCCACTGGCTTCCAGAAATGTTAGCTCAAGACCTATGGGCATGTGAAACAGAAAACAACAAGCATCTGTCACCTCAAAGGCAGGGAGCTGGCAGAAGTGTCAAACAGATTTCATTAGCTTTGTACAGGTAGGTGTTGCACTGCTTTGATTTTAAAAACATGCCCTTGGATGCTCCTGCAGCACCATGAGACTGAAACCGTGTACTACTTCACACCTGGTTTTCAGTAGATTTCTTCCATTACAGTATTTTTAGCTCTGTACTCTTTCTCACTAAATTACATATCAGGAAGAACTGACATCTCACTGCCAAAAAAAGGTAAATCAGGGGGTGTCTGGTCTTGTAGCTGCAGTGTGGCTGTGAGGTAACACATGGGACCATCCCAGCACCATAGGCATAGCTGCAGACAAGCTGGCTTGCTGTGTCTTGTTGACAAGCTCTCCTGTTCTTTGGAGAGAGAGAGTGGAAAATACAACACAAAAATGAAGAGTCTTATAGTCCTTTGGCTTCTTGCTGATTTTTGTTGCACAGAAACATGATAAGAAAGGGAAGGATCAGCCCAAGGCTGAGGTCTTTGGACCAAATTCACCCTGACACAACGTAGGAGCAGGTCCCTTCAGGAACTGTACCTGCGTACTTATTGTCTGGAGGCTTCCCATCCTGGAGTATTCTGGTGCCCTTAACATAAGAAGGACATGGAACAGTTGGAGCAAGTCCAGAGGAGGCCACAAAGTAATAAGAGGACTGGAGCATCTCCCTTGTGAAGACAGGCTGAGGAAGTTGGGGCTGTTCAGCCTGGAGAAGAGAAGGCTGCATGGAGACCTCATAGCAACTTTTCAATATCTGAAGGGGCCCACAAGGGAGCCAGAGAGGGACTCTTTGTTAGGAGCTGCAGTGACAGGACAAGGAGTAGCAGGTTCAGATTGAAGGAGGGGAAGTTTAGGTTAGACATTAGAAAAAGTTTTTTACTATAAGGGTGGTGAGACACTGGAACAGGTTGCCCAGGGACGTGGTGGCTGCCCCAACCCTGGCAGCATTCAAGGCCAGGCCGGATGAGGCCTTGAGCATTCTGGTCTAGTGGGGAGGTGTCCCTGCCCATGGCAGGGGGGGTTGGGACTAGATGATCTCTAAGGTCCATTCCAACCCCTAAAATTTCTATGATTCTATGATTTGTTCACATGTTTGGCTGTGTGCTGCTTTTCTGCTCTTTTTGCATCACTTTTGGGATCAGGATACACGAAATCTTCTGATTTTTGATACAAAGGAGCAAAATGACCAATTGTATCCCTGCAAGTCACAGGTAGAGGCGAAGGTGGTATCCCTTTGCTTTTCCTATTGCCGTGTACCCTCTGGCTAGTGCGTCTCAGTCTCAGCAGCTCCAGTGCCAAGGCTGGTGGGGCCACGGGCAGTGCCGTGGAGGAGCAGCCACGGTGCTGATGCCCCTGGGCACAGTGGTGCAGGAGTGCAGCTGTGCTGCTGAGCCAGCCACGATGGTGGCAGAGACACCACTGGCTGCTCCTCGGCAGCCGTCACTTCTGATTTATGCCTTCGGCACAGGGCATAGTGGTGGCTCAGGGACAGCATAAAAATAGGCTGTGCAGACAGGCTGACTTTCTGCAGCAGTGATAGCAGGCCTGTGCAGACAGGGCTTCCTACGGTTAGTCATGCTGCTTTCAATTAGAAGTCTGCCAGAAAAATAGTCATAGATATCAAATCACAGCAAAAATCTGTAAGCATATGTAGGTGCATAGGAAACAGCGGGTAGCATGGAAAATAGGAATCCCTGGAGATGGCTTAGCAGTCCCAAAGAGAATAAATATTTTCCTTATGAAACAATGCATAGGAGTACCTTGAGCTATTTGCAATGAAAAATTTATTCTAAGCATTTGACCCCTTTTCTCTCTATGACTTCTCTGTAACTAATCTCAGTTGTTTATGATTTGCCTTCTTAAAGTAGTCCATAAATATTTTATATGGACACATTTTAGTCTAGGCATGCTCTTGAATGCTATATGGCTTCAGTCTGGAGTGTTTGCTTACCCTGATTTGTTCCATGTTCCCTAGCTGCTCATCTAAACAACAGAAGTTATTTTTTTCCCATACTATACAACTAAGCCTGCACAGATGGGAAGATCATTTGTTATTACTTGGCTGAGAACATACAAATGACCACATAAGAGATCCACATTTCTGATAAGAAAGAATGCATTTATTTCCCCAACATGTTTTTATGCTGTTATAAACCTAAGGAAATCAAAGCACTCCCTGTATTAAATTAATTCTCACAGAACACTAGTTGCTGTTAGCCACATTTTAGAAATAAAAAATGTGGAAGAATGAAGGCATCAGTGGTGTGCTTTGGCTTATACAGACAGCAGTTAAAGGAAAAACAAAGAACTGAGGAAAGGCACACTTTGCTGCCACAAGGTCTTCTTCAGGAGTGACCCACTCCTCATTTTTCCAAAATGCCAGCTTCTGATAGTTCATGAAAGAGCACAACCATAAAGCAGGGGTGTTCAGTTTTCCTTTTCTGTTTCTATAGTTCAGTCTCTAGAGTGAGATTTAGAGGTAGATGAAGTAATGAACTCTTTGCTTGGTGAATATATCCAATGCTTACCTCACCTGCTTTTCTGGAGCAAAAAAAGTGAGTCTGTGTCTGTCTATCTGTCTGCTTGTGCTGGTATACACTCTTTATTTTCACTTTATTCAGAAGTGATTTCTTTGCTCATATTTTGCTAATTGAATATGTTCTGTAGATCAATTTTCATTACATTGCATTTCTGCCTCACTGGTTATGAGGAATGAACCATGAACTGTAGACCATATCTCATCCTGGCCAGGGAAGATAATCAAAGTTAAATCTGGTTCCTATACAGTCTGATAATGTTGAGCAATAATCTCTTTTTTTTTATCTCTCTCCTTTCTGACCCCTGTGAATTTGACTTATTAATCAGAACTTCAAATAAAACTACATATAGTACCATACTGTGACTCAAATTGACAATTTCATTCAGTGTTTCTCACTTGGATACAGAATTGCAGTAGAAATAACCCACGTTCTTTATCTTTTAATTAGAAGTTTTTGATCTGAGTGATGGGAAGTGATAATATAAACCCCAAATGTTACACTTGCAGAGGTAGGTCCTGGACGATTTGTAAAAAATGCCAAGGGACTTCACTTGATTCTTCACATTTTTGAAGAAAACTATGTGTGGAGAAAGGACTTCTGATTTATAATACTGGCAGAGTCTTATCTGAAATTCAAAGATTTCCCCAAAACAATGGTGCAATTCATTGCACTTCAAGATTATCAGAAAATGGCTGTGAATATGTTTATTATCTACACTTGATTTTGGACTCTTGGCATATTGAAGTTCTGGTTTACTATGATTATAGCCCTGCTATTCATGAATATCAAGTCATTCCAAAATCACTGTATTGATTTTAAATCCAGAAGACTTAAGTTCTCTTTACTCGGCTCTGGGAACTAAACATAGAGGATTAAAAGTTGTTAAGTCCTGAGTACTAAAATATCCCTCCTTTTCTCTTGCTGAAAATTAGTGTGAGATCACAAGAATGGATACACTTGATCAGATTCAAGGTCCAGCTAGTCCACGATCCTGTCCCTGGCAGTAACAAATATTACCTATTTTGGGTAGAACATAAAAACAGGCAGTAATGTTGGGACATTCTCTTAATATAGTTACCAATCCTCTGTGACTGTAGCTGCAGAGATGGCATCTTGGTGTTCAGCAGCCCCTGTGGATTTTTCTTCCATTAATGTATTCAATCAGTTTTAACCCTTTTAGGCCTTTTAGATCCATAACATCCTGTGGCATTGAGATTCACAACCTAGATACCTGTTGTGTAAATAACACATTTGTTTTTGCATCTTTCCTCAGTCTACCACTTAGAACCTGTATGTTTTAACCCAAATTCCTTTGTTCCAGGAAAGAGCAGACAACTACTCCCAAATTATTTTTTCAGGTCTGCACAGGATTTAATAAAGGTCTTTGTCATATCCCCCCACTTCCCCTTCTTCCTGTAGACTGTAGGCACTCCTTGAACAGTTGTGCCCCATCTTTGATCTGGCTGTTTGCCTTTCTGTGTAGCTCTTCCTCTGCTAATACATATTTTTTACAGTGAGTGAGCGAAACTAGATTCAGATGCACTGGTGGCTTGATACATATATTATGGCATGATGATAAATAGCATAATAATGTGAAACACAATAAAATCATAGAATGGTTTGGGTTGAAAGAGACCTTAAAGACCATCTAGTTCCAACCTCCTGCCATGGGCAGGGAACCTTATACCACCAGGTTGCTCAAAGCCCCATCCAACCTGGTCTTAAACACTTCCAGGGATGGCACATCCACAGCTTCTCTGGGCAACCTGGTCCAGGGACTCACCAGTCTAACAGGAAATAATTTCTTCTTAATATCAAATATCTAATTTAAACCTACTCTCTTTCAGTTTGAAGACATTCCCCTTGTCCTGACACTAGAAGCCCTTGTAAAAAGTCTCTCTCCAGTCTTCCTGTAGGCCCCCTTTAGAGGTACTGGAGGGCTGCTCTAAGGTCTCCCCTGAGCATTCACTTCTTCAGGCTGAACAACCCCAACTCTCTCAGCCTGTTTCCGTAGGAGAGGTGTACCAGATCTCTGACTATATTCATGGCCCTCTTCTGGACCCACTCCAAGAGGTCCACATCCTTCTTGTGTTGAGAGCCCCAGAGCTGGATACAGTACTCCAGGTGGGATCTCACAAGAGTCGACTAGAGGGGCAGAATCACCTCCCTCAAATAGCAAGAGTTAGCAACACTGACAGTGAAAGGAGCACTGCTGACCCATTAGCAAACAAAACCTAGATTAGCTAGTGCTGTACAAGCACTTTAATCATACTTGCAAGTTACCCTGCATGAATTAAACAAGATGCACTTCTAATTGAATCATTACACAGTTTTAGAAAATTCAAGTCTTATGGAAATATTATAAACTCCAATCTGACATGTCACTTTTAGACCACCCAGCTAGGGTTTCAGGCTCAACGTTTTCTTTCGACTCCTCAAACATTGGTAACATTTTCAGGCTTCTACATGAAATATTTCTGGTTCTACCTTGGCATAGATAATTTCAATTCTAATGCAAGAACTAGGAAAATTACAGATTTTTTTTTTTCTGTTTTGAACAACTTTTCAGCATATCTGTACAGCTGACGTTCTTCCATGCCAAAACCCGAAATTTATCGTGGAATAGCTCCAGCTACTGAAAAGGGCTTTGAGTGTTTTGGTAGATCTGATTGTATGACTGATTTAAATCAGTCTAGAGACTTAGCACTGCACAGGAGTGTTTGCTGTGTACAGGGGGTGACAAAATCAGGGCTAATTTCAAACCATGGAGAGGAGTGTGTTGAAGCAACATAGAAGAAAGCCCTGAAGAATTTCTTGATTGGGTGTCCACAGGTCAAATGCTTGCAGGCATTACCCAGAGCTGCTGCCTGCTTTGTAACTCATGGTTGATGCAGGACATACACTCCGTGAGTTATGCTTCATGTATCCAGGAATAGCAAACAGTCCTCAGGTCACAATGCCAGAGGTGCTTCCCATGGAAAGCAAGCTGCCAACCCCTGGAATTGCACACAATGTCTCCTTCCTCTTCCTCATCTCCTCATGTTGGCATAGGTGCCAACTTCCCTTCAGATGGTTTTCAGTTCTCCTTGGCTGGGTGGAAAATGTTGTTGCATGTACCCAAAGCGAGAGACCCAGAGCACAGCATTGCAGAGTGTGATGTGCTGGTTGCTCCTGTATGTCCCTGTTGGACCATGGAGGCAGCAAGCTGGGGTGCTGGCAGGGCTGGCAAGTGACTGTCCTTGGGACATAAGGCCCTGTGAGCTGCAGAGGGGGGGACCCCAGGCTTGCAATGAAATACCAGCCCACTTCTGCATTCAGGGTCTTGCTGCTGCGTCAGTGACTCCTCCTAGTCACGAGGTGCATGGAGCAACCCAGTGATGGACATAGACGTGACCTATAGTTCTCCCTTGGGTTGTTGTCTATTTGAAACACATAGAGTGCTGGAGGGCAAAGGGAGCATGATTGCGTGCGTGCAAAGGACAGATAGCCTTGCTCCAGCACAAACACAGCAACCTGAGCCATGGTAAATCTTATCTTCCTTTCAGTATTTACTCTGCAGCTCATGAAGCTGAAAGAAGCTTCCTTTTGTGTACAGCTAATTTTTACAACATAATAGCATTGGACGGGGAGAAGTGTTTGAGAGGTTTTCAGTTGTATTTCTTTCTTATATTTACTTCCCTCAAAGCACACAGAGCAGTATAAAGCAATAGCTATTGTAAACGTGTATCTTTCCGTGGAGCCTCATTAGTATCAGGGCATCTGCAAGCAATGAATTGTGCGTACTATTTGTTTAACTAAAACATTACAAGCAGCCATTTTTTGGACAATTTGTAACAAAAATATCTTTGTAGTTCTCTTCTTTCTTCCTCCTACCACTGCCACTCCTGGCTTTGCTCCCAGACAACTCTCCTCTTCAATGCAGAAAATGTGCTTTGTTACAAATCAAAATCGACACATCCCAATAATTAAAGATGTTTCCTATGGTTTGTTTTTCTTTGGTGGGTTTATTTGGTTGGTTGGTTTTGGTGCCTTTTTTTTTTTACCTGCCTAGTTCGAGTCCATGATGCATATTCTGTGTTATTACAGCAATGCTCACTTTCAAACTTGCAGCTTAACAAGCAATACAATGAGTTTTATTTCTTTGTCAAAAATACATAATCAAAACCAGAATGATTGTTCTATGAGACAAAACTAATTTGACTTTCCTTACTATTATCTCATCAGAAATTGAAGGCTGTTTGAGAATACAGGCCAATATATTTATGTGTGCCAAATACTAGCAAAATTTTGGAGTTATTCAGGTATCTCCTTTGATTTCAGGATGTTAGACAACTATTTATTAAGTAAGATTAAGCAAGACTTTGGGAATTAAGTTCTTAGTTCTAGGAACTTAGCTCTTGTTGAAACTCTGCAGGTGCGGAGAATGGTGAATCTCTTTGGCTCACTTGAACAACTCTGCTCACCTTTTGCTGTAGATCAAATCTGGGAACTCCAACCCCAGTCAGTAAAAGATGTGTTGACATGAAGGTTTTGGTTCACATCAGGAGTGGTTTTTTAAAGGGACTCACCTGGTTGTCCTCACAGGGCTTTATTTCACACTACACAGCAGGTGCAGAAGCCACGAAACGGATTAATTTTGTAAGAAACCAAACCAGATGATGCCATGTATTTACAAATACAAACACATTTAACGAACTCCAGGGGCTAAAGCTCTTCAACCCACAGGACCAGCACAGAGCTCATATGTGGTATCCCCTCCCTAACACCCATGTAATGTGGCCCTTAGTTTCATCAGCACTTCCTTCTGCAAAGCCACTGCCTGCTCCTGTAAGCAGAGCCTAAACTATGCCAAGAATAATGTCCTTGCTAAACTGCTGCCAAAATATTCAGCTCATTGCAAAATACAGTCCCTGACAATTTAAATATGTTGTTGCCAGAGTTACTGAAGTACTTGTGCTACTCACAGCACTTACTGACAGTGACTTGCACAGGTGTGCAGAAGGAAAGGAGGCAACAGGGCAGGGCGAGGATACAGGATATATTTTCTTACCATGACTGAGAGTGGAAGTTGCCCTTTTAGCATCAGTGGGCACTCCAAGGCCAGAATTGCAGGAATCTGCTCTTTGTAACTCTCCAGACCTGAGCTTTTCTGCATTTGTGACAGCATTTCAAAAGAACTTCATATCCCATATAAACTGTACCTCTCTTACCATCTCATACTAATCCATCTTTCTTCAGAGATCTCTGCTACCTGTTTAAATATGGCCACTGAAATCACTGAAATCACTTTAAAAGCACTGATATGTGTGTTGTCAGTTGTTCTACACAAGTTTCCATTGTATATAAGCAGCATGTCTGGATTTT
The DNA here is from genome assembly GCF_000695815.1 of Acanthisitta chloris. Lineage (NCBI taxonomy): Eukaryota > Metazoa > Chordata > Aves > Passeriformes > Acanthisittidae > Acanthisitta > Acanthisitta chloris. The sequence goes on along the minus strand of NW_008658587.1, from coordinate 6,767 downwards.
CAATGAAACTCTGAAGCTGACTCTGATCAGCAGTCATAATACAGACCTCCATTTCATTTCTTTTATGTGCTATTAGGATGGTGTGAATATTTACATTTTTAAGTTAATGACCATCAGGGAGCTTTTTAACTTCAACAACTATGGTATTTGTTCAGGTGCATGTTATTTCTTACTTATTTTGTTTTAGGACTCTTGCTCTCATATGACATTTAACTTGAAATTTTACTGTCTTTGTGGGAGAGAAAGTGGTTTGTGGATGTACGCACTGCTTATGCAAATTGTTCATTCCTCTGGGAAAAGGTTTAGTCACTTGTCATTAGTTTCCTTATTAGCCACTGTAATGGATTAACAGTTACTTGTTTCAATATACCTTTTAAAAGGTAATATTTAATAAAAAATCACCTTTTATACAGCAAAATAATCTGTGAACCACTCATAGAAAATCTACAGCCTGACAGGAAAAAATGTGTTCATTTTTGTTCTCTTACTATTAGTCACTACTATGAGACAAAGCCAAATGTGCGTACAAGGATAGCACACAGAATTAATTTCATCGAGAACAAAGAAACACATGGTGGCAGGGTGAACAATGTTAGGGGTTTTCAATGCTCTGTTGACTGGGATATTCAGTCCCCTGGACTCTTCCACCATTGTTAGTTTTATTCCTACAGATTCAATAAGACCTGATACAGCTCTGTACACATGGTTCATTTACTTCTTGCATGGCTTGTTTCTATGGTAATACTGAAACAGGAGATTTCTGATTGCTCATGCTTCCTTATTTAGAAAAAAACCAATGTCAGATGCCATAAGCTAAACCATTTTAACCCATGCCACTAAGTAACTGCATAACTTTGCATCTGGTTATGGCACTGCATCCTACTGCTGCGATTACTCGATGTGACCTCCACTTTACAGGAAGAAAAAAAATGTGGTTTTTTTCACATGAGACCGTTCCTTATTTTACCCCTCATTTCACTGCTTCCGCTCCTGACAGTCACAGAAAGAACAACATGGTTCTCTCCAGCATCTGTTACAGTGAGATGTGCATAGTATTTTCAAAGGAGAATTACCCTCCAAGTTGCAAAGCAAAACCACTATAAAGAGAAACTATGGTTCAACACTGAGTTTCAACTCAGCTTCCTAATTATTCCCTCAGGGAGCAGAATTTCTTCCAGTTGTAATCAAGGTAATGTGGCCCTTCAAAACAGAAGATTTCCTGGCTTCTACATGTTTTGGGAGCCACCTGTAAAGGGTGAGGAGACATTGTATAATGGCACATTGCCATTAACAACTGTTTTCATAGAATCATAGAGTCATAGAGTGATTTGTCAGACCTTTGCTGCTTTCCCTGAGGCTACTCAGGAACAGCACTTCCCATGGTACCAAAGGGGTACAGGGATCAGCTTCACACTTGGTTAGGTGCTATCTATCTCCTCTGCTAGGTGCCACAGACAATGTCTGCTCATCCATCTGCTTCTATCCCACAGGTATCACTATGATCCTACCTCTGCACAGGTGAAGTTTCCAGGGAAAAGAGATCAGCAGCCTCACTGCTCCTCACTTTCTCAGTGTATTTCCCCTAATTATCATCTGGTAGGTCCCAGCAACTGGGGTCTGTCCCCATCCAAGTGGGGCTACAGCCTCCTTCCTTTTTATGCTATAACCACCTTATAAACAACACACTATAACCACCTTCTAAACAATGGTCTGTTGTCAGTCCATTATGACTGCTGGCTAATATTTCTCTGCTGTTGGTGACAAATATTAGATTAATCTTGAGAGGTTTGCTTCTTTCCCAACTTACGCAACGACAATCCAACCCAGAAATCCTCCTGGCATTAGGAAAGCAGTCCCTGGCCTTGCAAAGAGCTTTCACACTTCACAGACCCGGAAAGACTTAACACTATGATTTCAGCAACTTGATTAGCAAGGTTCTCACTGATGAAAACTTCTTCCATCTAATGAAAGAGAATACTCTCAAATCCTGAAACTTTTAGGTCTAAGGTGAATCAGAAGACACTGGCCAAGATGGACTTGGGCATTCCTTTGGAAACTAGAGATTTGAAATACATTCAAGAAAGCATCCTAGTCAGAAGAACTTTTAGATGTGGGCCTGATACATGTTGCATACTTAGGAGATTCCCCAAAAAGTATCCATTGCCTAACTGCTTGTAAAGAACTTGAGTGTAGCATCTATTTTATTTTCAAATGTTGCCAATTTCCTTTAAATGAATACATTTATCACCACTATTTGACTATTTCAGAGTTTGAAAAACTCCCTCCCCAGAGAGAAACATTTTAAAAGGCCATGCTTGGGGCTGACCTCATGAAGGGGGAGTCCTAACCCCTTAAATTAAATGCACTCTTAAAACTCATTCATTCATTCTAGTGATAGGGGATATCAGGGCCACAGTGAGGTTAGAGAAGAGGGATTGCTCCCCAGGGATGCTGGTAGAGTGGGCAAATATGTAGATACAGCTAAGAACCTCATTTTTTATGCTGGGACTGGGCTGAGGCAATTACCACTTAACGCTGTCCTTCCCTGAGGCAAGCAAGATGAGTGAGGGGAGGACTGTGCCAAAAAGTCTTGTCTTGGCTCTACCAGAAATAATGCATTAGGACAGCAACAGAAGCAAACAATCATATCCTGTATGAGCTGGGAATTGCCCTAGTCAAGCCTGCCTTTGAGCAGCAGAACACAGATGATGACCTTGAGTAAAACTTTTCAGTCTTATCCTCTCCAATGATTTATATACTATTCTATAAAATATTAAGAGTGACAGCTGATATATTATATTGCTTCTGTTCCACTCACCATGTAAAATAGGCTGTGTGTATCCAACCAAACAGTTTAATAGCCCACTAATGTATTTAGGGGGTGTTTTCTTAAGGCTTTGGCAGGGAAAAGTCCTTCTGTAAAAATACTGTCCAAAATATCTATCAGAATACCTTGTTGACACAAGACAAAGTATAGCTTTCTCAGCCTCCTTTCTTCCCTTTCCCTCCCTGTGCTCTGCTTTCTTCACCATGGCTACTGTAAGAGAGAGGTAGCAGAGACACTGTGTACAAATGAGATCCTGTGGTCTGCAATGTGCCATGCCCTGTGGGACGCAGTGGTGTGCAAGGCTGCACACTTGTAGCATGATGGCGGACTGTATGTTAAGATGGAGTTGGTAATTTATCTCATTGTTTGGTTTCAGATTAACTTTTGAGGGTGCTTGGCATAGTCACAGCCTGTTGACTGCATAGTGCTTCTTGGCATGTTGGGTGCACTTGGGTTAGAAGGCAAAAAAATAAACATACCAACAAAACACATAGAGAAATGAGTAAGATGTGGTGGATTTCCTCAGATGTTTCTGGATACCAAATTGTAAGGTTTGGCCAAATGCAATATTTTGTGGAAAATGTGGTTTGGGATGACAGTTGGTCAAGGAAGAAGAGGGAGGGGGGAAAAAAAGCCTGAAAAGGGTTTTTTTTCAACTAAAGTGGAAATTTTATGCGAGAAGAACATCACTTTCTTCCAACAGATTCTAAAAACAACAATTTAACTTGTCTAATCATGACAATTAGGAAGTGTCATTACTTATCCTGAGACAAATTTGGGGTTTATATGATCTGTAAACAAGGTTGCTGCTATGTATTACAGGGTATGTTAACTTCAAATCTTTCCATTTGCTTTAATGGGAAATCTATCACACATTTTGTGCTACTGTAAAAAAAAGTTACTATTCAGGAATAATGAAGTAAGACAAAGAAACGAAGAAGCATCTGCATGTGGGAATGTTAAGTTTTATATTCAGATTGATGTATTTACATGGATGTTTTAGTGTATGTCTTTGCTAGAAGACTCAATCACACATGGCTTTTACTGTGGGTTTGTGTAATGGGTAAGATCTAAATGCTGACAGAAGAGCATCTAAATCAGTTCTGCATTAGAGAGACTGATGTCCCTTTTGTTCCTCCTTTAACGGCACTCACTGATGAAGATGATGCACATAATTAATTACAGCTATGAAGAATGAAAGTGAAAGTGCCATATTCCCTCCTCAACCATGACCCTGTACTGGATTGACATCAAGGAGGTTGCAGGGTCAAAGGAATTCAGGAAAAAGCCTTTTGTAATAAATTATACTGAAATTATGGCCTGTAACCTAACCACATCTCTTCCACCAGTGATTAGAGATCAAGTGTAAAGAGCTCTTAAAAACCTGAAAGTCATGGTTTCTCCCTGCAAGGAGAGTGTGGCTGAAGATGGAAGTGCTCCCCTGAGGCTCTGCAGTGCAGATTATTCAGCACCTTTTTCTGCACCTGAGCAGTCCTGCACCTAGTTTTAGAGATAAGACACATGTTCGTTTTTAAAACAGTTTTGGTAGGTTAAAGCCAATTTGCTAGCCCACCCCACTGCCAGCTACTACCTTCAGCACCATTGGTAGAATATGACACAAAACCAAACTGGCCACAAACGTATCATTAGCCTGATCCAGGAACTCTGTGATGCTATGGAATGAATATGTCCCCAACTCCTCTTTGCCAGGGGAAACAAAATTGACTACAGAGGGACTACAGCAAAAAGTGGCTGTTTTTGCAGCAATGATCCTTATGCTGGTGCTGGCATTGGAATAGAATGGAAACACAGGAAGTGTCTGAGGGAAGGAAACACGTCAGGATGTCTACAGAGAGGACACCCTCCAGGTTCCTGTAGATTATTGATAAATCCCCAGCCCAGACCTTACATGGATCTCATCACAAGCCTCTCTAATTTTCTGGGCATTCGATACCTGAAGGCTCTGGGAGATGATATCCATCACATAAGGCTATATTGGCTTAGGAAATCACAGGTGTGCAGGACGCAGGGTGAGCCACCCTGTCCACCCAGAGCAGTGATGACGGACATGGAAAAACCTGGCCATAGGTGAGACCAAGTACATCACTCACCTATGATGCTGGGAGCCTCGAGCAGGAGGGAGGGACAAGGCAGTAGTGACCTGCAGCTAGATCTCCAGACTACAGGTCTCCTCTGAGTCAGCAGGTCTCCTTGTGGGCATTTAGACTGGGCGTGATCAAAGACGAAGTGATTTTTTTTTAGCTTGACTCTGTCTTCTGCTCTGCAGCCTCCTTTCTGCACAATGAAGATAACAACTCCTGAAGCACTTACGCACATGCTGATGACAAAAGCATCCATCAGGACCTCAAACACTGCTGTGCAGAGTCCCAGAGAAGACCATACAAAAATAGCATATCTTTTGATCTTTAAACTCAGTTAAATGCAGCCTGCAGATGCACTAGAATCCTCTAATTGTTCTGCAGGCACAAAAATAGGTTTCTTGTCACTACGACATGAAGCAACAAGATTAGGACAAAACTCAGGTGTTTTCAGACAAAACAGAAAAAGCCAGAAAATTTCTTTGGCTTTGAGTGGTAGGTTTTCTGAGGGGTTGGCCACTCTGCATTACCTGAGAACACTTACATTTGGAGTTCCCCCCTTGCCCCTCAAGAGGTGCTTGTGACCTCTGTAAAGGAGCAGTGCTCATAAGCATACTTGAACTCCAGGCCTAGTTTCATAGTGGTGCAGAGCAGTGCCAGTGGTGCGGCACCATCATCACTCTTCTACCATGAAAGATCCAACTGCCATGAGCCTTATCCTGCACCCTTCAGAACTGATGTCCCCAGCCCACTCAGTAGTGGTGAGCCCTCTGCACCTCAGCTTTGGCCCTAACCTGCTCCCAAAGCAGGGGGTGGTCTCTCCTCCTAGCAATGGCAAGTGTTGAAGACTCCATTGGTATTCCCCATCACCATTTTCAGCCCACCCTTTCTGTCAGTTAACTGGTACAGCAGAGCTGCTGTACCAGGTCTGTATGGGGGCTGTGCATCCCTAGGGACATGGGATCCCTTAATCTATGCAGCAGGAGAGGCCCCATAAACACTGGAGAAGAAGCTGGGTCTCAGCCCTGCTCCTGAACACAGAGCTGCTCAGAAGGGAACGGCACTGTTTCCTCTGACGTGCTTACTCATAGAATGTCTTGAGTTGGAAGGGACTTTAAGGACCATCTAGTTCCAACACTCCTGCTATGGACAGAGACACCTTCCACTGAACCAGGTTGCTCAAAGCCCCATCCAGCCTGGCCTTGAACTCTGCATCCACAGCTTCTCTGGGCAACCTGTTCCTGTGCCTCACTACCCTTACAGAAAAGAATTTCTTCCTAGTATCTAATGCTTTTCCATCTCTAAAATAACAGGGTTACAGAGAATTTGAGTTATTTATTTCACAGCTTTGGGGCTTTTCCCACCATTTTTAAATTTTGCCTTCATTTAAATGATGTGCTCCAGGGAAAATATCAGGTGTCATCACAAGGGAGGGAAGGCTCTGCACTGTTTCTCTTTTTCCCTAAGCCTTCGTTGATAGTTGCCATTACAAAAATAGGAAAACCCATCCTACACAGAGATCACCTTCTCTCAGCATTTATGGCTACACGACACAGAGCTTAACAACACAAACCACTAGACTCCACGTGGGCAGGGCTTGACTAACAGTCCATCTGTGGAGTGAAGAACCTAAAGATAGGGCCTGACAGCTTCCCTGGCGAGCTCGGCTTTCGAGAGCAGGTGGGATGGTTTTGCTGCAGGGGCTGATTTCAGAGAGCCTGTGGAAGTCACCGTCTCCTTGTGTAGAGCCCGCTCCTGTGCTCTGCCCCTCGGGCGATCTGAGCTGCGGGGAACCGGCGGGCGAGGAGCCAAGGGGGCTGTGCCGGCACAGGCTGACGGTT
>NW_008658586.1:86599-108622 GCF_000695815.1 Acanthisitta chloris | reverse complement strand
GCCCGCCGTGGAGCAGCCGGTCCCGAAGGTGAACGTTTTCCCAGCCGTCTCTCCATCCGGCTGCCGGGCACCGCGGGCGCTGGGAAGCCCTTGTAGGTAGCTGTAGGCGTGGGGCTCCCCGGGGAAAGCGGCTGACGTTTCCAGGGGAGCGCGCCCAGCTGCCAGGACCAGCGCGCATCCCCCGCCTCGCAAGGGGATTTCGTCGGACAGTGCTCGCCTTTTAAGGCTGCTGTATGCTTTTAGGTTTTCAAATTTTTTTTATATGCCTTTGGCATGCTATCTTCAAGTCGCCACCGGAGGGAGGGGGCAAAGGGGGGAGGAGGAGAGCGGCATCGTGGAGCTGGAATCCTTTGGAGTTAGGCATTATATAATGCCCCCGCAGTGCCTTGCGGAGCTGGAAACCTTTGGGGGATATTCCCAAAGGGGGTGGAGGGAAGGACTCTCAGAAGGAACTTTTCTTCAAATCTGGGTTTCACAAGTGCTGTTTTTCTGTGGATCTTTGCAGGTTTTTAGACTAGATGCATAGTGCTTTCTTGGCTTTCCTTAGCCCTGGCTGAATTAGCTGCTCCTCAGATCCTGTGTGTCCCACTGCGAGGGGCAACGCTTTCACTGGTGCCTAACTCGGAATGAATCTGCTGCAAGAAGTGACACCTGCTTTGATCCTTTCCCTCTCTCATCTTGCATTGATTGTCAGTGGCTGGAAAAATAGGTCTCTGTCCACTCTGAAGGTATCTTCCCAGGCTCCCAAGCTGCTTTTGTTATTTAGTCCCTTCCATTACAGATTCCTTTTTATCTGGACCAAGGTTTTCTGTTTGGAGACAGAAGAGCTCTGCAGAAATCTCCTGAGGCTTTCCATACCTATATTTAGTTTAGCAAATGATGCTGAAAAGCTGTGTCTCTGCAGTCAGGGTCCATTTGTGTATCACTGCGTGCTCACAGTGTGCCTGGGTTAGATGGAGGTGTATGTCCCTGAGCTGCAGATTGACATGTGCACGTTTTGGAGAGTTGTTCTGTACAGCCTTGTATTGCAGTGTGCTCTCAGCCATAACAGTCATGCACAGAGAGCCCGTGTCTGTGTGGTGCAGGAAGGTGCCTGGGACACCAGTAGCACGTGTATGTGTGTAGTTTGTGCCTGCCTAGGACTGAGCAGCCTGAAGCGCAGTCCATTGGCTTTGGAGGTGTGTGGTGCTGGGCAAGGTGGGATTCTGCTGGAGCACTGGCTGAAACAGGGGAGGGTGTAAAGCCATTTAAAGGTTTGGCATATCCTAATAGACTTCAGGGAAATCTGTCTTCCACAGAAATCCTTAATTTACTAGAATGGGTAAGGAGGAATAAAGACTGTGCATTATTAGTATTGTTTGACCTTGAATTCGACTGTCTTAAGAGTATGTACTACCAAGGATAGGTTTTCAGGATTGGTGCTGTGTATTTACATGCTGATGCTGAAGAAGATGCATATTAAAAAAAACAACAGGGGAGGAGAGCTCGTACTGTGTGTCAGTTGTGGATCTGGATGAAGGATGGATAGCCCTTGTAGGCAGAGTTGAGGAAGACAGCAAAGGTGAGTTCAGCTGTAGCACAGTGCTGCTTCTCTCAGGAGGAGCATTTGGCTTGTGAGGCTGGTCCTTAGCAGTACTTCACTGCAGGCTTGGCTGAGTGTGGAGCTGAAGGAGCATGGCACATCCAAGACTATATCCCCAGCCACGTTGTTCTTATTCTGCAGTGTTGTTTGAAGCACTGGAGTGGCATTACTTAAACCCTGTGAACTTGTTTCCTTGGGGCTCTGTCTCATTTATGAGAAGTAAATGATGTTGGTGTGTTAAGCTGGTAATTGCCATAGAGTGTATTCAGCGTTGCTACAGTTTCTTGCTTCGTTGCAACATTCCCTGGCTGGTCTAAGTTCTGTTGTCTTTGAGGGTGCAAGCTCACCTGTCTGCCTTGGAAATGCAGAGATCTGCTTCTGTATAGGCACCAGAAGCTGGTAGAACAAAATAAACTTGAGTGTGTGGGGTGGGAAGACTAGAAACAGCAATGGAAAGAAATGGGAGATGCTGGAAGGTAGAAACATGCTTGAAAAAGAGAAAACCAAAATTGCTAATGAGAGCAAGAGCTCAGATTCATTAACAGAAAGTACCCTAGCCTTATTCCCCTTAATCCTAAATGAGGGAAAATGAGTGTTAAACGAGGCCCAGTACATTATGTGCTAATTGCAGATAAAAGAGAGAGTCTTCCGTGGATGGGAATTATATGCTAAAAGGCTTTTTCTCTGTGTGGTGCATGGTGAGGTTGCTGGCTTGCATGGAGCACAAAGCCCTCCCTTTCTTGGACAGCCCAGTGCCTTGCTGGCGTTTTCCTCTGAATCTGTTTCCCATCAGGGCCGGGAGAGGGGGAAGGTGTCGAGCATCTCAGAGAGTGGGGAGGGAGCTGCTGCCTCCTTAAGGAGCCCTGCCAGCCCATGTGGCAGCCGGCAGTGTATGTGTGCGTGTATGTGTGTATGTACGTGTGCCTTTGTAATGAATCCCCCTGCCATTGTCTGCTCCCCTCCCTGCTGTCGGCAGTGGAACCTTTCACCTGGGCTGCTGCCCGCTGGCAGGCCTTCTTCCGAGATAGGAGGAGGAGGAGAAGGAAGGTTGCTCGTGGTAATTAAAGCCAGACCAGGGAGATCTGCTATTTTCCAACCGCAGCACCCCGTTTTCCCTCTTTCTCTGTCTTGAGTTCCCAGCTTTTGATGTGGGTGTAGGCAGGAACATCTGAAGGTCCGTTCTGTGCAGCTGTGGGATCACCAGGCTCCATTTTGTGGCACCATTTGGAGCATCTTTGCTGCCCTGCCTGCCAGTGTGCCCCCTCTTGTCCCCCCCAGCACCCCTCAGAGGCTCCAGCCAGCGCCGTTTATCTTGGCACGTGTTTGACTTGCTACACTCTGCCCAGGGCTCAGGGAGGTGATGGCGTTTGTGGCTTTGAGACTAATTTATGTCCTTGTTAAAATGAACCAGCAAGCAGCCTCATTTTTTCCAGAGGTTTTCTTCCCTTTCCCTTCCCCCTTCCATAACTCTTTCCTTCCCAGTCCCCGAGTGTAGCTGTGAGACAACCTTGTGCAGCTAAAAGTTGCTTGCTCAGGCAGTGATTTTTTTTTTTAAAATTAAAAAAAACAATCGCAGTAGTCCTTAAATGGAGATCTTACTTAAATCAGAGCAGTGGCTGACTCATTAAAGGCCTCTCTGTCTCGGTTCCTTTGCTTCATTCCTTTTCCCTATCTTTATCTACCTCCTGTTACAGTAATGGTGTGATAAAACAGATCTTTGTCTGTGCTTCATGTTGGGATCATGCAAGGGGTGAGTATTTGGAGGGGGGAGACAGGAGATGGGGAATCCTGTCACGACAGCCACCTTGTGCTAGCTAAAAATGTACAATGCATCCCATTATAGGAGACCGTCCTCCTTTGTTTGAACTGTCTGCGAGGGAGACCGAGTCCCAGAACAGCCTCCCCCTTCCTGTCCCCCTACATCTGCTTTAGGTTCTGCTTCCCTCCAGACAAGCTGGATGCTGCAGGATTCCCCTGCTCCCCTAAAAGAAAGAATTTTTTTTAAAAAAAGCTCTTTCTCTGTGTGGTGGAAGGTTCCCTTTTTGCCTCCTTGACTTCTCTCAGGAGCTCCCACTCTTCCCCCTGTCTCTTTCCCCTGCTTTGAAGGTTGCATCTCCCTTTCCTTTTGGGCCAGTTGTCCTTGCTGTTCACTCCTCACTTTGGTGTTACTCTTGCAAACTTGCATGAGCTGTCTGAAGGGAATCACTCTCTTCTCTGTCTGTGGACTTGTGCTCTTCCCCTTTCTTTGCTGTTTGAAAAGCACTTCTTGTTTACACAATATCTGACTCTGTGCCTATACCATTCCCTTCCTTTTTGCTTCCCTTCTACTGTTTGTTGTAGGGCTGCTTCTTAGAGCTACAGACACCGTGTCAGCATCAGAGGTTTGTTTGAGAGGAATCCTGGCCAGTCACTTTTCCAGGAAAATCTCCCCTGGGAATGCAAAGATTAATCTACATCTCACTTTCCCTGATGTAAGGACGTGGTTGCTTGAGGTGGGGCTATGGGTTGTGTCTGTAACTCTTGTGGTGCTTAGGGATTTAACTGCTGGATGAGAAGGACTTACTCTTAAGGGCTTAAAAATCACTGAGGCCTGTCAGAACCCGGTGAGTGTTTTTTAAAGTCCTTTTCTCTTTGCCACCTGTGCTGAGCACTTTCAGATGCACGGGAGTAGAAGCGAACTGCTGCAGCCGCCTTGGGATGGCAGAAACTGTATTCAACGTTGCCTAGGCAGGATGGCAATGTGAAAGGGAACTTGATACAGCACTGCCATTTTCTTGAGTCCCTGTCCTAGAAATAACCTCGCTGCTCCCTAATGCATTTCTTCTGCAGGTGACTAGGTAGCTATCCCCGGGAATTGAGAAATGAGGATGCCTAAGTTCTCCACAGTCTGCGCTGTGACGCTTGGTTGCCAAGGCTGTGTAAATTTAACATGCTGTTTAATAGTTATTTTCAGAACTATTAATCTGTGAAGTATCTGGATTAGTGAAAATGTTGAAGTCAGCTGCCAAAAATTATGCGAAGTTGAAGGTTGAGAAGGAGGGAGGCCCTTAAAACCAGCAACGTCTTTCCCTTCAGGCTGTTAATTCATGATGGCTCCTTTGCGCTTAATTAGTATTGACCAGCCTTCTGCTATAAAATTCTAACACCGGTGCAAAAGGGAGGTGCAGTGAGGGCATGTGTGTGATATTTTTTAGATGTGGATTCTGGTCTTATTAACTGCTTCAGGTAAAATGATCGATGTTCCTGTTTTAGATCCACTTTCAGCAAATGGTGTGTGCAGTTAGCTGCCCCTTTGCAATGAGGTCCTTAACCTACTTACCTCCCAGCTGCAGAGTCACACAATTCACTAACAGGCATTCCTTGGAGGTTTAAGTACCAGGGAGGAGATGGTTAATCTGCTCTCAAATACTATTTCAAAGGATGAACTCAGTATTCTTCCTATCTGACATGTTCCCTGGAATCAGAGTAGAAAAAGGTTAATTTTCCTACCAAAAGTATTTTGATGTGCTTCTGGAGAGTTATTTCTGATACTGTGTTGTGCAGGATGGTTTTTTGCTGGGCTGCTGGAGGTTGTGCTATGCCCAGTGAGGGCTGGAAGATGTATGGGCTGGTTTTTTAAGGTTCATAGAAGCTTGAGCAATTAATGCTAAAACTGAAAGCTTTTTCAAAAAATAAGAGTGCATTTTTCCTGCATAAAAGAAAATAGGACAAATGCAGTGCCTGTTCAACAGTGTGCTTTGTTTAATACCTGATTTTCTGTTTTCTTTGCAAAACTGTCCATTGAGCAATATTATTGTCAAACTGAATTGAGAGCCATCAAGATGGTAATGGGAAAGCACTTCAATTCTGGGGCATTTCCATACTTTAGGTTGGGAAAGAAGCCTTTATTTGTTCTCTTCATTTCTGTGTCTATTTCTGATACTCTTTAATCACATGATTGCATGCTATTTTTTTCCACAAGAAAGAAAAGAAAAAACAGACAACCCTCTACCCATCCCCATCAGCTTCAGCGTATGTGGCACCACTATGACCTCTGCAAGTTGTTGGTGGCAGAGTTGGCTGTCCCAGATGCAGCCCATAAACCTCTGTCACTTTTGCAGAATGTGTAATTAGCTGCTGTTTCTGTGCAGGCCAGCTTCAACTGTGTTTGCCAGTTGGTTTTGTATATTTGCTGACAGCAGAGGAATGGTGACTTTTCACAATATGAGGCTCTGGGTTAGGCTTTGAAGTGTAGACTAGTATGCACGTTTTCCTCTCTCTTCCATGCCTGTATGACCTCTCTGCTCTCACTTCTGCCTTCATCGCTGATGGGTGGATGCATCTCCTTCCCCTCGCTCTCTCCTGATGATCCCTGGTCAGTAGCTTGTCTCATGCAAATCCATGTCCATGCTCTTCCTGTCTCCATTCCTGTCCAGTTATATGCCCTCCTGTTTTGGGAGACTACTACTTTACCATGATCATTTCAGCTCCTGCTCAGCTGATTTTTAGGCCTGCTTATTCTTTCTCTGCTTCTCCTCCTCCTCCCTGTCTTCACTACAGTCTCCTTGTCATAGGCTTTTTTAACTTCTCCGCCCACTCCTTGCATTCCTCATTTAGTTTGCCTTTTCTGCTCCTATTGCAGTCAAACTTGTCTGTTCTATCTCTTTTCTTCCCATTGCTGTCTCTGCTGTTAGTGCTTAGGCTTCTTGTCCTGATTTACTTTGCCCCTGCTGTACTTACAGGTCTGTTTCTCGGGTTTTATGGGTTTGAGGTGGGTAACAGCTCCTTCATGTTGCATCATCCCTACAAAGGAGATGGTGCAGAGTGCCTGCTGTGATTGATCTCCAGACCTGAATCTGACGTGACCGGTGTCTCCTGTGAAGCTGTGGATGAGCCCCAAATGAGAGTATGAAATCACGGAAAGTGGGGTGCAGGCAGCACTGCCAGACACCCTCAAGGGCATCTCTTGTTCCTGTTAGAATAGACAGTATATAAACCATTCCTGATGGTGAGTAACCTGCCTTAAAAACATCAGTGATGCTACTGCCAGCCTTTCTGAGCATTGCTAAGTCTTTCCTAGTGTTTAACACAAAGCTCGTTGCCACCATTTGCTCTTCGCCTGATAAATACAAAGAATATAAATATGTAAATATATATAAATAAAGAATACAAAGGTTCTTTCCTTTTTGGCAGGTTTTGCATACTGTTATTTCTTTCCTTTTTATTTTTTTTTTGCCTTTTTGGGCCATGGCATATAGCTTTACTAGTAGATTTAGTTGATAAAATATAATCCAGGCACTGTAGTTTTCCATAGTTTTGTTTTAATGTTGGTCAGATTTTGGTGGCTTTTTAGTATGGTTGCTAAATATAGATTCCTGAAATGCAAATTTTTCTGTTAAATATGAAGTCCTCGTAGGCTTTCCAAAGTGTGTGGGGTGCTTCCCTCCCCTCCTAATCATAAACAAGACAAAAAATTCCCCCTACTCCTTTCTTGGGTTGGATTGCTGTGGCTGAAGTAAAAAAAAAAAAATTGCCGACCCCAAAATCAATTACAGATAACATGCAAAAAAAATTCAGTTTGAATGGTTTATCAGGATTATAACCAACTGAAAACAGAGTCCTCTAATGGGAAGTATCAGCCAGCCTGGCTCTACCAGCCCTGCCTGTAATGGAGACTTTCACCCTGAGTAGTCTCTAAATACCTAGCTGGAATTGCTCTCCAAGTAGTTTGTAATCTGAGGGTTCATGGAGACACCAAAAATGTCCTAGTAATTGCAAGGGTAATCTTTCTAGCTTCTGAAGACTGCCCTCAGGCCGGGAGTCTGGAGTATGGTTAAAACCCTCTGAACTGTCCTCCTGGTTATCCTGCTTAAAATTCATAGTGTCTGCAGTTGTGGTCCTGTGCAGTTTAGGATTTCTATGTACTTTATATAAGTCCTGGTCTCTCTGAGCCATCTGACTTTGAGGGCATATTTGACTTTCAGATAATTGCTTTTGATTAACCAAGATTTAGATAATCAGACTTTGACCTATGCAGTGCATAGACCATCACTCACCTATTGGGTCTCACTGAGGCTCCTTATCTGAAGCCTATGTTCTCCTTCCAGTCCTAATAGCAAAACCTGCTTTAAATTACTTTAGAAGACTCATTTAAAAAAGCCTTGGAGAGGAGTTTGGATTTCTTGGCTAGCACTAGTCTTACTTTGTCTCACATAACCTCCACGAGGAGTGAAACCCTTAATTTGATTTGCTGTTCTTTGTAGCTTTTTTCATTTTTGTTATTGCAGCATATGAAAAGAGCTTATCAAAACTGAACAATTATGCAAAGTACTTAGGAATATTAGGGAGTAGGAGTACGAAAGGCTTTTGTTTTTCAGCACATGTCCTTTCCTGCTTTGTAAAATGTGATTGAGTAAATAGGGCAGCAAGGGAAAGGATTTCAGAGTTTCAACAGGCAGAGTTTTAGACCTATCATAACTTACAAAGGATCCTTCCAGCCAGAATCAGGTGGTGGAGGAGGAGGAATGTGGCAATTTGGTGAAATTAGTCAATTTGTTGACTGTTGGTTGGACTATAAGGTGTTGTGATGTGTTTAGCTTTGCTTAGTGTTCAAATATTTGATGTGGATTGGTTAGCTTTAATTTTCCCTGTTGTTTCTCTTTGTGTGTGTGTGATGCTGTTTAATGTTGCTACGTTTGTCTTCAAAACCATTCTCTGGTCTGCCTCCACTGCGTTCCAGGATGAAGCTCTCTTCTGGCTTGAAGCAGTGGGAATGGGAGGAAAAGTACTTCTAGGAGTCCCTCTTATATAAGTTTGGGTGGGGAGGTGTCAGTGCTTTTTGCGAGTCACGTTATGCAGTGTGATGGAGAGTGTAGTGTGGTGAGAAATGGGAATGAGGAAGGTGGTGACTGGAGGCTGTGGTGAGAACTCGGGACAGTTCCTTGCTCCATGTGTCCTTCACAGGGACATGGGTGACAGACTGTGAATGAGCATACACTGAGTGTGACTGATGAAGAGGTGTAGTCAAGGAGGGACTGACCCTCTTGGTGCCAGAAAGAATTTAGGTCATCCAAAGCTGGTTGCAAACCTTCATCCTAAGAGAATTTTTCTGAGGGACTCTAGATCTTCAAAGCTTCTTTTGATCAAAATGCTGCAAGGGGTATGAGAATGAATTTATCTGGTAGGATGGACTTCAGAAGGGTGGAAAAATACTGCTTTTTGTCAGAAAGCGAGACTTCTAAATACCTTGTCTTATTCAATGAGATGAATCTAAGTAAATTGGGTTAAATCAGATTAAAGATCCCTGAGCTATGTTTTCCATCAAGTCTGAAACTAGCTTTGAGCCAGCCCAATGACGACTTTGGCCCTAGAGAAAATGAAGGTCCTGAAACAAGCCCTGCTGAGAGGAGGTAAGAAAGGCAGTCGGTGATTTCACGTACCTTTCAGCTCAAATGTGATTTCTCAGGACATTTTTTGGGTTTGTTATGAGTACTCTTAATTGGTTTTGACAGTGAGCTGCAGGAGTTACTGCAAGTGTGGCACAGGAGTCAGGAGAGAGCTCTGCAGACCTGAGTGTCTCCGTTCAGATCTGTGCCTGATGGGTGGCCAGGGTCCTGCCTGGCAGCTCAGCCACGTGGCCAAGAATGCATCTCCCAGACAGACCTCTGCTAAAGCAGAAGTATCTAGAAAGCCAGTGGCTTTTATTTTTCTTTTTATTTTTTTTCTTAGTGGGTGGGTAGGAAACTCTGAGCTATGCTGTTTGTAACACAGAGAAGAATAGCTACAGCTGAGTAATAGGAATTTCTTAATGTTTTGGAGGAGCATAAAGGAAGATAAATTTCATTCTTCTAGGACGTTTATAGAGGGCTGTAGTGGCTTTCAAAAGTGTAGTAGGCCTCTAGGTTAGCTGTGAGGCTCTGTGTGTCACCATACAATTATTCTGAGATACACTCTGGCCTAAATCTAGGAGAAAAGAATCTGGTGGTAGGAAAGAACCACGTTTGATTGACACGATTTAAATGCAGAGCTGTGATGAGGCTCCTGGCTACTGCTCAGGCGATGCTAGCAGCAGAGTGTTTGGTGGGGCCAGGCTTCCTGTAGGCAGTCAGAGAATCAGAATGGTTTGGGTTGGAAAGGACCTTTAAAGGTTATCTAGTTCAGCCCCTCTTCGATGAGCAGGGACATCTTCAGCAGTCCAGCTCTGAATGGTTCAGGAATTGCCTTCAGCTGTGTCTGTCCCCAGTTTCTTCCAGGGGATTACTGTGCCTGTGTGAGCTGTTCCTTTGCCCCCATGTGAGGTCAGCTGTTAGTCCTGCTCTTACTGAAGTGCATGGAGATGAGTCTGTGTGTAGATTAGGTGTGATGTTGGTAGTAGTATCCAGCAGAAATAAAGCACAAAACCAGAGGCAGTTGGTCAAACCATTTCTTCTGTGACCATCTAAGATCCACCATGGCTATAAAATGCAGGTGGTCCTCATACCCTGTGTTGCCAAATTCTGGGATTCTGGAAAGGCTTTATGTCCTAGACATGTGAGGGGAAGTTAAAAGAGCAAGTTTCATCTTAAAGAATTTAAAGGAAGTTTTTCAGTTGTGTCAGTCTTCCTGTGAATCTTCTAGTGCATTTTGAAGGCCTAACAAAGCAAAGGGACTTCAGTTAAGTTAGCCCCAAGTGTTGAGGGCTTGTGCTGAAGAACATTCCCAA
This sequence comes from Acanthisitta chloris, assembly GCF_000695815.1. Classification (NCBI taxonomy): domain Eukaryota; kingdom Metazoa; phylum Chordata; class Aves; order Passeriformes; family Acanthisittidae; genus Acanthisitta; species Acanthisitta chloris. The sequence continues at coordinate 98,360 of NW_008658586.1, read as the reverse complement.
GGTTTGATGGTGATGAAGCATGTGTGTGGGCTGTTCTGGCCCATCTGGGGGATGGTTCCATGGAGCCCATCCAGCAAGCTGGATCTTCAGCTTCCCAAGCTGAGTGTGTTGGGTTGCAGATGGACATCTGTTTTGAAGGAGCATGTTTGTAGGACAGAGCAACTGTCCGTCTGTCTGTTCCGTGCAGTAGCTTCAGACTGATGAGAAATTATTCCGGTTCCTTATGTCCTCATTGCTTTGGATCGAAAATTTTACATCTTCAAAGGAACAGTTCACTTCTGCTCTCTTCTTGTTTCAGTTAATTTGGCCTCGTTCTAAAGCGGTGAGGATTATAATCTTGACCACTTGCATACTTGTGCTGCAGGATCACCTTCCTCCCTGTCCTCAGCTGGTGTTGCGCATTTCATACATCTCATCTGTTATAGGAGGTGGTTGCACCTTTGAAAATTAGAAGATCTGGCAGGGTCTGCTGAAATCTTGCCGTGTTTTAGGTCAGCTGTCAGTGATAGTAACCTGATCCATGGCAAATCTTTCCCTCCCTCTCCCCAGGGTGCCTTCTCTGCCCTTTGCGTGCCAGTGAAGCTGATATGATCCAAATTAGCTTTTTCATCTGTTTGCATTTATTTTCTGAGTCATGAGAGGTCCTCAGGAGCCACAGAATTAAATGTTGTTTTTCTTCCTAACACTTTTTGTATGGTATCAAACATGTTTTTTTATTCTCGCCTGGGATCAGATGCCTTTTTTTTCCCTGTTAGTGTGCTGCTGGGTATGCAGCCCATCCTGGGAATAACACGGAGCTGCAGAGTCAGCAGAGGAGCATTCATTATTTTGATGTCTGCTGTAAAATGGTGGCTCCTGCTCTAAATTATTTGGTGAGGTAATTGCTTGTCTTCCAATATGTTTTCCTTCTTCTGTGTATGAGGTCTTTTAATAAGATAGGAAAGTACAGCCTGTTTTGGGGGACCAGGTCGGGTCTGACTTCCGACTGGATCTTTTAGTTTTAGTGATGTGTGAAGGACAGCTGGGGTGGTGGTTAGGAGCGGAGATGTGAAATCCCAGGACTCACCACTGGCAAAGCAGCAGGATTGTTGTCGCTCTCTGAACTACACTGCTGTGACGGCTATTTTATACTTTTAATATAAACAGCATCTTTTTGGTGGCCAGTCTCGAAGGAGGAATGCTGCTGCTCTTTCAGGAGCAGAAGGGACAGAGGGTGGCGGCAGGTGATTGATCCACCTATTCAGTAGGCAACTGCTCTTCCTGGAAGTGCTGCCTGGAAAGAGGTTTTGCTGTTTGACAGTTCAGTACTTTTGGCTCACTTTGGAGTCAGTTTGTGCCACAGAGCAGGGAAATGAGAGAGAATTCAGTTATCAAGAATCTGGCTGTCCTAAGCAGGCTGCACAGCGCTTGGGTACTGCCTTGGTCTCTTCCCTTGACCATGAGGACCAGGGGTGACATAACAGGAGCTCTGGTTTGCTGGAGGAAGCTCACTCTTGATGTGCTTGCTGGAGGGCCCTTTCTGCGCATAGCAAAGACCCAACTGTTCTCCTTCAAAGGTCTAAAAGCAGCTGAAATGAGACTGCAGGGGAATTTAGCAGTTTAATCTAAGACTGTGCATCTGCAGACCTTGATGAGTTGTTGCATGCCCTTGCGCGCTCCCTGCTGTGCCCAAGCCATGACAGGGCTGAACCATTTGGTGCCCAGCTTGTACCTTGAGCTGGGCCAAGATCCAGGTATGAGGAGTGTCCTCTCCTTGTGCAGTCTGAGAGGCATCTTTGACAGCATGTGACACATCGAGATTGCAGTTTAGATACCATCACCTTTTAAAAGATGGTCCGTGGGCACCAGGAAAGGCAGAGATGACTCTCTTTCTATATAGTATTAATTGCAGTCTTTACCTGGAAGGGAGATGTCCTGTTGCAGCTCAGTTAGCCAGGGCAGACTAGCTTGTTCTGTCATTTAGGATAACCCTTTGTGTGCTGGCAGCTGTTTGTGAGGGTGTCTTCTTGGCTTCCTTTCACTCAGAGTAGGTGTAGCTGTTTCTGAAGCCTTCTCTATATATTGTGTGACCAACAAATATCTTAGGTCTTTTAAATCTAGTGAGGTACATAGTGAAAACTATTACAAAAGATCATTTTTGAGGCCCTATAAATTTGATCCTGAGTAAGTGCCTAATACATGATTGATTTTCCTCAAAATTTTAGTTACTCCCTGAATTTGTCTTTAAAACCAAGAAGTTTATAGTGAGAGCGTAGCTAAGATCCTAGTTAAACCCCCAAGCTTTTAGCACTACGATAGTCAAAATAGCCCCCAGCACACGAACGACGTGCAGATGATAGCTGAGTAAATGAATCCATTTTCTGTTGCATCCTAACACTGTTTTCTAGCTGATTTTGTTCATGCCAGCAGTGGCCAGGTTGTGTACATCTGTTAGCATCCCACGGAGAGGCCAGAGGAGCTGCTTGCACCTGAGAAATGCCTGAGTAAATGCACTGCTGAAATTAAGGGAGGCAGTTGTGGGGACAAGAGACATATTGTCACACATTCTCTCTCAACCAGGTGCTGGCCAAGCTTGGGGTTTAGTGGTCTTAGTTTTTTTTGTTCTTTCAAGGTGCAATATGAAAAGATTTAAGACCCTGTGGGGTCTTAAACCAAATCATTTTCTTCCCAAGTCTGAGCACCCAAAAGCTAGAAGGCCCAGAAGAGGTGAAAGCAAAGTATGTGCTAGCTGTGCTCTGCTGCACCTCTCTGGAAAGCAGAGCACCCTTTTGCTTTTTCATGGTGTTTTTGCTTGCTTGGAAAGTAAACAGAGCTGTGCTCATGAATATTGGAGGCTCTCAGGTGCCTGTTGAAGGCTGGAAGGAAGCAAGGCCAAGGGAGGGCAGGCGGTGTGGGAGCTGGAGAGGCAGAACAGGGAGCAGCCCTGGCCCTGCGTGGTTGTCTCGTCTCTCTTATGCTAGTAGACCTCTCATTGGGATGAATGTGCTCTGAAATATTTATTGCCCTGTTTAAATATTCATCGCTGCAAAGGCAGTGCAGCCTGATGGCAGCAGTGGAGCCTCAAGGGACAGGGGCCACAGCAGTCCCTGGCATTTCCTTTCAGTAATACGATAAAAATATATGTAAAAAAAATAAATAATCGGGCATTCCCCCACTGCAAGATTGACAGGAGCAGTCAAGCGTGCGCCTTGGTGTTTCCTCTTCGTGCCAGAGACTTGTGCTTGCTCTCAGGCTCATATGCCGGGGTGCTGCTCTTGGTTGCCAGATGCTAATGCTTTTTTTCCAGGCCTGTATCCTGGAGTGAGCGGCTTTGTTTAGCCTGACACTGTGTGCATGAAAGGGGATGTACAGAAGGGGCAAAGCTACTCGCTGAAAGGGTTGAAGTTGTGCATAGCCTGTTTTCCTGTCTTTCTGTAGGTGTGCAAGGAGGGGGAGGAAAAAAGGACCTTTAATGCATTTGGCTGTGGAAGGTGGAGGTCTGCTGGGAATTGCAGAGGGGTAAATTTCACAGGAGCTGCCGGAGCTGACAGGCATTGCCACTGAAACGGGATGCTCTTGTATCAATTTAGCTTTTAAGGTTTATCGATTTAGCTTCAGTAAAATGGAGCAGTTTAAAAGTGGTCCTTCCAGTTAATATGCAATAGTTGAATAGTCAGTCTTTGGTATATTGCTACTGTTAAATCCCCACATGCTTAATGTGACCAAGGCATTGGTGTGGTGGTGGGGGCAGGCAGGAGCATTGTGCTTCCGAGATGCTGCTGAGCGTGGGGGCTGTGGGAGCTGTGCTAATTGCACCCAGCCCAGGAGGAGCTATCTGAAAGGTGGTCAGATGTGCCCCTGACCTCAGGCTTTACCTTTGAGCTGTGCAGGTGGCCTGTGTAAGGGAGAAGTCTGTACTGGTTCATGGTTACCGCAGGAATTTAGTAAACATACATTAGCTGGAAGGCCTGGGGGAAAGAGGCTTTAAAAGGATTTTGTAACAATGGGGAAATCTTTCCTGAGATACTTGACAAAGTCACTGTGTACAAACCAGCTTTGTGCTGGCTTATGTGGGGATGCTCTAGAAGTTAAGCATAAGTGAAGCAGGTAGTGGCAATAACATATGCTAAATGTCCATGTAGCCTCTTGTTCTGGGATGAAGTGGCTTTCAGGTGCACTTCCAAGTTGCGCTTAATGTAGCGTAACTGTGGGCTGCTGTGAGAAGAATAGTCCCCCTGGTCTCTCTGCCCTGGCCATATGTTCAGCCTCCTCACCGCTTTGGGCATCGTGCTTAAGCAGATATAAAGCGAGACAGTTCAGTTTATGACCAAACGGATGACTATTGTTTGGATTAATTTTCTGGCAATGGCTATGGCATGACTAGGTCTCACAACAGCTGGGGAGGGAAGCGCAGCCACTGATTCTGGAGCCATTTGGTAGTTTATCATATTAGGTGGTACACAAAACTGCCTCTGTACTTTTCAATAGCTTGTTCCTCTACATAAGGTGAAGTCATTTTACTTATAAATGTGTACGCTGCTCAGTTTAATCAGCTTTAATTTATGTGCATTGACTTCTACCAGCTTGTTAGCTTTCCGGTATATTGCCCTATAGGTCTGGATTTAGGTTGTCTCTTCTGGCCATATGTGCATTGTAGGACATTATGTCTCACTCAGGTACCTCTGTTTTGGATGACACAGTGTTTTCAGCACAAAGGCATGAAGAGATGGAAAAGCCTGACTCCTTCTCACCAGCTGACTTAATGACTGTCATTTAGAAATCAGTAAACACAATGAAATGGTGTCTTTTACCAGGGTGGAATTTATCAGACTCAGCTTTTGGCTATTGGTTTTCTTGATGCCGTTTTTCATTAGATTAAATATTATTAGCATCTACTTTTTTCCCCTCACAATTAATATACTTTCACAAAACAATCAGTTGCCACTTAATTTTTTTTTTTAAATTATAAGCAAAATAAATTGGGCTTTTCAAGTTCTTCAGTGTACAGCCATGTGGTTTTCTCCAGCCTTGTGGTCATTTTTGTGGCTCTTTTGTGTTTCCTTCTGAGGTTTTTAATGTTGTTTTTTAAATTTGTGTACCTATCATATTTTTTATCTGACCGAGGCTGTGTACAAAAGGAGCAATGCTTCCCACATCCTACTTGTTAGTAATATATCCAAACAGCTGTAGTCACTCTTTGTACCAGGCTGCTGCACTGGTGAGTTGCTTCTCCGTGACCCTCTGCTCCTTTCCAGAACCTCTGCTTTCCAGGACACATAGTGGAGTCTTCCTTGAAAATGGAAAATTACTCTTGGAACAAATGAGTGGCAGGAGAGATAGGAAAATGCTTTGCTGGAATGGAAAGTAACTGTGGGAAGAAATCTGCGTTTAAAAACTGTCAAATTTCTGTTCTCAGCCATGTGCCAAACCAGTCACAGACTTCCTCCGCCCTGCACCCTGAGAGCAGCTTGATATAATATTGCTGCTGCGTGACTGAGTCCTGGTACTCGAGTCACAGATGGGTCCTGTTTGCCTCCTCTCATCTCCTGTCTTCTGGTCTGAATTCCGGCCGTCCCCACGATAGCCCAGTGGCAGTGACAATATGACAGAGCTGAGACCTTCAGCTGCTTGCAAGAACTAAAAGAGAGCCTCAGGAGGAGCTCTGGTTTTGCGTTTAAGTATGCTGCATCCATCTCGCCCCCCACCTTTGCTTCATAGTCACGTCCGAGCACGCGGCTCCTCGCTACGCTTTCTGCCAGCTCTGCAGTTCTTTCCGAGGCATTCAGCGCTCTCCAATTGATTCCAGATGTGTTATCCCCTTCCCAGCGCTTTCTCCCTTCCTCCTCCTCCTCCTCCTCCTGCGCTGGCAGCAGAGGCAGGGCTGCTTTTTTTCTGTGCAGTGCTGGAATTAGTGCAGGCAGGCGGGAGGACTTTTCCTGCTGGACGCTGAAATCTGGGGGATCAAAGGGGCCTGTGTGAGTGCAGTGTAAGTGAAGCTGCCTGACAAGGCTTTGGGGTTTATGCTACCTCCAGGAGCCAAGTTGGCTCAGAGCAGCACCTCTGCACAGCTCAGTACCTCCTTCAGCTCACTGCCCTCACAGCAGGGGAGAGTGGGACAGGAAAGCCTGACACCAAAAGTGATCTTCAAAATCCTTTCTAGAAGAACACTGTATATATAGAGAGATCTGGAAGGGTCTATTACAGATAACTGTGTCAAATAGCAAGGGCTTTGAGAAATTCCTGTGACTAAAGTAGATACAAATCTTTCTGAGGGGCTGAATGAGCTTCCGAGGATTTAAACATTCAGGAAAGCCGTTTGAATTCTTGATGTTGCAGGAGTAACTCTCCACACTCACTGAGATTTGGTGATGTACTTGCAGATGCAGGGTGATAGTCCATTCGCAGAGCAGAGACGTGGGTTGAAAAATTACTTATCAGTCCAACTCAGCTACCTGATTGGGGCTGGAGAAGCAGATACTGTTTTTTTAACTATGTCATGTGGAAAGCTGCTGTCTTCCTTGAAACAAAGCTGTCTGAAGTGAGCAGTCTGATTGCAGAATTAGTTGACGTGACAGTAGCTGTGACACTACCCTGACAGCCTGGGCAAGAGATACCACGGGCCCAGGTGGGATTTTCTTCCCTGTTATATGCCCATGTTCTGCAGCCCTTCTTTTTCTGAGCAGCCCCAGAAACCACTGGTTAGCTGTTGGGAATAAGGCAGAAAACCAGTACAGGTAGGTCCTCTGTGCTATTTTAAGAGTCGTATACAAGTGCCCAGATAACCTGATGCACCCATGGACCACTCCTGAAAGAGCAGTTAGCACATTCCTTCCCCTCCACTGGCCCCTGGTTCCTGCTGCTTCCCCGAGAGAGGATCCGCAATCATGCAACTGAGAGTGTGATTGGTTTGCTAATCTGCTGAGTAGCTAATCGCAGTGAGCTGGGATTAAACATACGTGCCACATCTGCAGCACACTGTTTCTTAGCTGTGACACATTTGAATTCTGGGCTGGAAGATGAAACTTAACCATCTTTGCCTGACAATGGAGTAATCTCCCTTATGCAGGACACGTGCCTGCTGCTCTGGGTGCCTGCTGGATTAACGAGGGCTGGAGTCGTAGTATGTTGAGACTTGATTTTCATGCTGATTTGTTGAAAGCTAGTCGTCTTAGGGAAATCTCTTTTTTTCCCCAAGAATGTTTGACTGTGAATGTGAAGTGGAAAATAGTCACTTGGAATATTGCAGAGGTGGGAAGAACACAGCCAGGGTAGGTGCTTAAAGGACTAATCTGGAAAAGAAAATTCAGCCTGAGCTTTTCTCTTACTCGCTGGCTTTGCTGCTGAGGATTTATCCATCCTGGTGGCTTTTTCCTTTGTTCCACACCCCTACCCCCTTCTCCCCAATAATTCTCAGAGGTAGTTTCATTCCTAATATGGAATGGAAACAGATGTTGAGACCCCGATGTCGTCTCTCAAAGCACAATTCTCTCTAATCAACCCCAGAGAGCGTGAATTGATTGAAAGCGTTTGTTGGGATGCCTTTGTGCCAGCAACATTTAACTCTTTTTATTTGAATGGGGAATAATGGAGATTTCAGGAGCAGGAAATCAGTGCTGTTTAAGATCTGAAAGTTGTGTTTCAGACTGGGAAGTAGATGTGGCCCTGGGCTTTATTAATGTTGCATAACTCTTAAAGCTTTGGCTATATCCAACAGGAAGCCTCTTTGCAGCTTGCCCAAGGGCTTCTTACTGAGTGGGTATGCATTCAGCACTGAGAGCCTGTTTGTGTGTAGGGATAGAGTCGAAGTTGGCCATTACTGGAAATGGTGATAGCATGGGGATGAGTGAGTGCTTCCTGTGTATAGCAGCAAGATAAGGCTATAATTTTCTTTCATCCTTTCTTACAAAAGGGGGGCTTGAACTTCTTCTCCATAAAGTTCTTAAATGCATTAGGAGGAAAAAAAAAAAGGCCAGCTGCTTTATTTTACAGAACAGTTTTTGGTGGCCTGGAATGATAGAGTGTGTATTGGAAGATAACTTGTTATTACCTTGCTTTACATATCTAGGAGAAGGAAGGGCAAGATTAGATAATCTAGTGCAAGTTTGCACCAGGAAGTTGAAGGAAACATGCCTTTAAATGGTTAGCTAGGTGCAAGCTTGAGTGCAAATCTTTTTTTCCCTTGGTTTATTTTCTTTTTTTTTCCTGTGGTGCAAGATTAGCTAATTGAGTCTTAATTTAACCCAATGCAAAAATAATTTCCTAAAGTGATTACATCTGATTTAAATAAAAAAAATTGCATACATATGAATATTCCTCTGTTTTAACAAAACTAGCTTAAAACTCCAGCAGATGTTTGCAGAACTACCTATAGATAAAGCACAGCTTTTGGGAGGATTCTGGAGGAATTGCTCTTGTGCTCATTCTGCATCCTTTTCTGTTACCCCAATGTCATAGATCAAACAAAGATCAAACTCCAGATGTGCAGATGAAACACAAAACCTCTTATTACCATGATCCTCTTCAAGGTGCTTTTAAGATCAACCCACATCAAGAAGGATTGTTGATTTTTATCAGTCTGGGTCACCAGACACACAGGCATGCCAGTCTTGCTCTCTGGAGTAACAGAAATGCCTTTGTAGTGTGGACGCTGGGTGTCAGGTTAGGGTCACATACACCTCGGAATCCAGGAACAGGTTTGTACAAAGATGATGAATATGAGGTGGTTATATCCTTTGTACATATCCTTTTCACCTCCAGATTTCCTTTTCATAGGCATTTTACCCACTTTTCCCATTCAGAAGCTAATCTGTAACGAAAATGGCCATGATGGAGAAACTGTTAGTGCTGTTTTGGGATAGAGAGTTTGTATGAGGTTTGTGGGTGACTGCAGGGTTGGCATGGCCCAGTCACTGCTTTGGTGTGTCTGGGGAGCCGGAAAGTCGTTGCTTCATCATCCTGCACATCACTTCATCGCGTGTTTGAATGTCTTCGTGGCCTTAAAGAGAAAAAGCCCAATTTTAAAAATCGAGGCTTAGGTTCCATGTGCTGTAAGAGCTACCAGTGCAGTCTGGAGTTTATCTCTGGTGTAGCAAATGTCCCAGCCTGTGTTTTTCTGGAAGGGATAACATCCAAGTTCCTGATGGGTCTGGGGAGCATTGTTCACACTGCTTTGTATCTATCCCATTTGTGAAGAAATTGCTCCTTGATATGCTTGTTATCAGCTGGAGAACTGTGGGATTGCCTGGGGAGAGGGTTAATGCAGGCTGGAGGCTGTGGCTCCCTGGCAGCCTGAGCTCATCTGAGTTCTGGTGCTCATGGCCCTTCCCTCCCCAGCTTCTCCACCCCCTGTCCTTTCTGGCTCCGATTCTCCTCCAGCTCCTTGCCAAGCCGTTTCAGCACTCTTAACTGGGAACAAAACTAACCTGACAATAAAAAGTGAGTAGTTCGTTGTTTGGTTTTTTTTTCCTGGGATATGTGCTGAAATGGCTCAGCGGTGGGCAGGGTGACACGGGAGGGCAGGAGTGCACAGCTGGAGGTGGGATGGTGTCAGCTCCAGCCAGATCCTCTCCGGAGCTGCAGCTGAAAATGTGAGTCCCACCAGGGCTCCTGCTGGAGGATAACCTGGCAAGGGAGACAGTGCTGGGAAGGGGACCCTGCTACAGCAGCCTTCATGTTCATCTGTGAGAAGGAGGGGAGGGGAAAAAAAAAGCCCATGTTTATTATTATTATTAGAGATGTTATTGTTCTCTTGCTTCTAGGCAGCAGCCGTGTATGGTAAGCCCTTTCCCTCTTGTCTGCATTCAGCTGGGGAGCATTGCTTTCTTTGCTCCCTGTGCTGGAGCTGCATGTCCTGTTAGCATCCCTGACGGGAGGCTGCGACCTGGAGAGACAGCCCATTCCCCACATCCCCCTCACTCAGAGGAATCCCTTTCACGCACGGAGCTGAGGGTGGGCAGTGGCTCCAGGTTGAAGGGTTGTGCCAGGCACTTCAGATCCCAGCTACAAACATTTTTGCTGTTTACGAAAGGGATTAGGTTAGTGCAGAGAGCAAACAGTCGTTGCCTGGAACACTCTGGTCTTCACAAACAGGTTAATTGGCTCTGTTAGCTGCAAGTCAGTTGTTTCAAGGCTTCATAAAATTACTTCAGTGAAGACATAGCTATTAGAAACCCCTTTCCACTAATAGGCTTATACTCACATCTATCCCAGTGATTTGGGGGTTAGCAGAGTTCAAAGGCATTTTTAAGTGATTATTTGATGTTTATATGCTGTATCATTTCTCTGCACCTTTCTGTGATGCTTATGACTCACTCTAGGGTTATGGATAGCACAGACCATTTACCTCATGGCAGTTTGCCATGTCTGTACAGAAATTGTACCAGTTTAGCTTTATCAGGATTATAATTTTTATTTGGTTGGTAATGCTTTAATATCTATGCGTATTATGGCCTACCAATACCGAAGAGATCTGGAGCTGCACTGCTATGAGGCTCCTTTCATATTTGTGTAATTACCCCCCTTTCTCTAATGAGCAAAACAAACCCACCCCTTCACAAGGCAGACTGATCTTTGACAGCTTTATGGAAGTAGGCGGCCTTTGTGTGCATTTCTGGTGCTCGCTCTTGGCGCTCCAGTGCCGTGATCTTGGATCACCACCTGCTGTCTGCTGGAAGAATTCATCCTATGTCGCATTTGCTCAGCCACGTTGCTCCTTGTTGAGGCTTCGTCCCCAGCTCCCACCCTTCTGCAAGTTACCACCACGTGCAGTTACTTACCGTGCCTCCCCTTAGCTTGGAGCTACAGAGTGCCTTAATTAAGTGAAAGCTGCATAAACTCTTAGAAATGTGTGCCCATTAGGGATTTTTCACTGCTTTAGCTAATTTGTTTTTTAAACAAAACATGGGATGAGTTTGTACTGAGCCATGTAGCAAAACCCTGACATAAGGAAGGAAGTCAGCACCTGCAAGGTGGTGACTGGACCTTTGCAGAGCTGAAAGGGGAGCCCAGATGGGTATCCATATCCTTCTTGTGTCCTGCGGGCTTAGATGCTGATGAATCAGATGCCAGCATCTTGCAAGGGGGAAGCTGCTTTGAATTCCTGCCTGATGTGGATGAAGGATTTATGTGGGAGCAGAGTAAGAAAAAGAATAGAAAACAGGAATTTCTGCTTTTCTTCGAACTATGGGTTTCCATATAGTCTACTGAAGTGTTTCACCTTTTTTTAGGGATCATGTGTTAATTGCACTGCGTTCGACTTGCACTGAACAGCCTTTGAGCATGGGATGGGAGCTATTGTGGTTGGTGCATAGCAGCACAAACTCATGGAGGGAATCGATTCATACGGAACTGCCAAAATTATTCCTGCAGCCAAATGTCCCTCACACTGGAGATTGCTGGCCTGATGCATTTTGGCTGAGAGAAACGTCTCTCTGCTCTTGAACGTGACTTAATATTCATTTCATGCCATCACAGAAGTTTAAGGGGGCAGTAGTTTTTGTGGGGAGCTGTAGCCAGGTTTTCCTAGTCCTGTGTTTGGGAGTGGTGACTGCTCTTGGACATACCTGCCTGGGTTTCTTGTTGCATTTAAGTGTTTCAGAGATTTTCATGAGGTAAAAACCAGACAGGACTGGCAATAAAGTAAGGTATGTTGCCAAGATTGGAGAGACAAAACACTTTGTTGAGTCTCTCCTCCTAAGTACATACCTTCACCTGGAAATTTGGGGGTTTCTTCGTCCTCTTTGTACCTCCTGAGAAGTGTGAGAAGCAGCACCTCTGACTGCAG
>NW_008658586.1:63264-86567 GCF_000695815.1 Acanthisitta chloris | reverse complement strand
AAAGGAGTTCAAGTTCTATGTTTGAAGATTAATGAGGTTTTCCTTTTTTTGTGTCCTGTGTTAGTTCTTGAAGATATGAAGTGTTGTGTAAATGTTGAAATTTGGTAGAATAACAGAAGAGGTAGAATGTCCTCTGGGTTTGGAAGGTATCAGTATGCTGTGAAACCTGCAGAGATCTCATCAGGAGTCCTTTTCTGTAGACACTAGTGGAAACGGGGGAAAAAAGTAATTCTAAAGCATCAAAGGAAATTAACATTACACACACAAAAAAATCAGACAGGAAATATGTCCATAATCATATCAAGAGAAAAATAATTTGAGATACACATACTCCATGGGATGATGAAACCTGGACAAACATAATGGTGATCAATCTCCTGATAACCTGAGACATTAAATTAAGGGTACATTTGTAATAAAAGATATTATTTTTGCATGTTAGTGTGATTTGGGAGGGGGTGGGGGGAGCGACAATGACATTAAAACCATTTCATTCTGCACCAGAAATCCCTTCTTTGAAAACCTTGGGAAGGTCAGAGAGAAGTAATAAATAAAGTTGCCAGGATATTTTGGCTTGAGAGGTGTGATTAAACTCAAAATAAGTATGTGTTATCAAAATGCCACAAGCAACAGAAGAGAGAGGAAACATTTTTCATCCTTCAAACATTTGTAGATAATTGAAGAAGGGAGAGAAAATATTTAAAAGGTTGAAATGCGTTTAAACTGGAAGGAACAGTATTAACTGAGGGGTAAAAACATTGAAAATAAGATTATATAAGGTTCATGGGTTGGCATTTTAAGTAGTCTAAGAGTGAGATTAGAGAAAATGCTGGACTATGTCCTTTGGGGAGCAGCTCTGCACCGTTGAGAAGATGGAAGAATCGGTTTTGTCTGGGGCTAATTAGCATTCTCTTCCTCCAATCCTGGGTACTACCGGCTTGGAAATCTAGCTTGTTCTGAGAAAACTGGAAATAGTTTCTGCTCCTGCATCTTTCTTGGGGTTACCCTACCAATTTTGAATCAAAAACCAAAAAAATAAGTGTTTTAAGCATAAGAAAGGGGCAGACAGTGTGGGCTGTATTGAAGCACAGAGACAATCAAAGACAATGAAATATTGTCAACAAAAGAGCTGGGAAAGGAGACAGCATGTGGGTGGAATTGGGGCTGTGATGTTGGGCTGAACAGCCTGAGCAGGGTTGCTGATACCCGGTTTGCCCTGGGACGGGCTCGTTCTGCCTCTCCTCCCTCCCGTTCTAGTTGCAGATCTGGGTGATGGTTTAGGTTGAGTCAGAAATGCTTTGCTTTGAAGCTCAGAATGGCAAAGGAACGAGCAGAAGTGGAAGGCTGATGGAGCTGTCCTCCTTTTTTTTTTTTTTTTTTTGGGAGGGGGGGGGAAGAAAAGAAACCCTGTCCTGCTTTGAGAACATGTGCTTGGTGTGTGAAAAAGCCTCCTCAGCGCTGTGCGCATGCAGCGCGGGGGGAGCGTGTACAAGGAACCGAGCGCTGGCCGGGGCTGGCATGCCAGGCTGATTTTTTTCCCCTCTCAGATAAGGCTGCAGAGTTTTGTGTTTCTGCAGGCAGCAAGGCTTTGCAGCGCCTGGACTTGAGTTAATGAAACCGTCTGTTGTTCGGCGCGGGCCAAGGCTGCGGCTCAGCTCCCCTAAGTGGTATTGAATGCCCTTCCCTCTCCTTCTCCCCAGCTGCGGGAGCGCGTGGCCACGTGGCCCCCAGGGGAGACAGACCAGATAGACTAATGTCAGAGCAAATTTGGGATTCAGCCAGTGTCTGAATGACCCGGTGCTGGCTGGAGGTGCACTGCGATTATCATTGTTTCCTGCGCCCGGAAGGGAAAGCTGCAGGTAGGCTGATAAAGGGACTGAAAGGTTTGTCCAGCTTCACTGGAGGTCCGTCAGCCGCTGCACACTCTCTGCTGCTTGGTAATTCCCACTCTGCCTTTCCCATCTGTGGGATAAGGTCTGTTTCGCTTTTACTCCATTGATTTAAGCATGCTGGTGTCAGAATGGGCTCAAGCACCTCCAGGCTTTGTGGGGGAGGACCCAGGGCTGGAACAGCAGCCAAAATTTAAAATCAGGATTAGTCTGTTGACACGCACATAAATCAAGCAGCTCTCCTATCATAAATCTTTTCTGTGGATTTTTTTCTGCTGCGGTGGTTAGAGCAGTCTGAGCGGTGCAGCAGCCTGGGCTTCCCAGGGTTGGGCTTCAATGTCAAGGCTGTTCTCCTTCACCCCGGCTGGCTGAATGCAGCTCCCTGCTCCCCCCTCGGTGAGATTCCTGCAGTGCCTGCAGGGCTGCATGCTTGCTTTCTTTGCTTCTTGTGGTTTTCTGGCATGGTGGAGTAGCATTTTTATTGTCTTTTGTGGGTATCTTTTGCACGGTCTCTGTTTCTGAGTCATCTAGTTGGTATCAGATACATCTAAGACAACACTAAAGGCTTCTAAAAAGTCCACTATCCTAGCACAGAGGTCTCTGTGGGATACCCTAAGCTGAGGGAGGAGCGGGTAATTAATGCCTTGTGTGATTTTTGGGATGCTCTTTTTTTAGAGTGAGTGTGCTCCAGGCTTGTGATCTCAGCTCAGTTCCGTACAGCTCTTCCGTTTCTTGCATGGCCAGCAAGAAACAAATGGGATATTCTGGCAATTAATACCTGAGCACCCATGATCTGTGCTCAGTGCTGCCAGAGCAAAATAGGAAGCTGCTGCACAGATGGGTAAAAAAATGTACTTTTTATTACTGTAAGATACAGAGTTGTGCTCTGAACCACATTATGTGCTTGCTTGTGAGCAGAACAGCAAGGGTTGGGCTGGAGGTGATGGACTCAGTTGTGTTACTCGTAGAGGTATTAAAAACCCCTGTTCTTCTCCCTGTGTTTCCTCCTCTGTCCCGATGTTTCAGTGCCTCTTCCCCCTTTCAGAATAATGCCTTACTGTGTGTAAAGCTTTGTAGATTACAGAGGTATGCAATTTGCAAACCCCATAATTTGTTCTCCGTGTGCCACCTGATATCATAGAGTCATAGAATCAGCCTGGTTGGAAGAGACCTCAGAGATCATCGAGTCCAACCCTATTGTGGTTACTAGACCATGGCGCTAAATGCCGCATCCAGTCTCGTCTTCAAAACCTCCAGGGATGGTCAGTCTACCCCCTCCCTGGGCAGCCCATTCCAATGCCTAATTACTCTTTCCATAAAAAATCTCTTCCTAATGTCCAACCTAAACCTCCCCTGGCAGAGCTTGAGTCTTGTCATACTTACTTGTCCTCTTGTCCTACTGCTAGATGCCTTTGAGAAGAGACCAACCTCCACCTGACCTCAACCTCCTGTCAGGGAGTTGTAGAGGGTGATAAGGTCTCCCCTGAGCCTCCTCTTCTCCAGGCTGAACACCCCCAGCTCCCTCAGCCTCTCCTCATGGCACTTGTGCTCCAGTCCCTTCACCAGCCTCACTGCTCTTCTCTGGACCTGCTCCAGGACCTCAATATCCCTCTTGAACTGAGGGGCCCAGAACTACGCACAGTACTCAAGGTGTGGCCTCACCAGCGCCGAGTCCAGGGGCAGAATCACCTCCCTGGTCCTGTTGACCATGCGAACATTGCCCTGAAAGGATTAAGAAAACAGCATCAAGGCTCAGAGGAATGAGGCATGCTCTTTTTGACAGGAAAGATAATAGAAATCTGCAATATTATAGTGGTGGTGGGTCAGGTATTCACATGAACATGTGTGTATATTGTTTTCAGGCTTATGTTTTGATCTATCTTCTGTAGTATAAAGCTATTTTCTCCTTTTCCCTTTCTTCAGGGTAACCAGGAGCCAGCAGCAACTCCTGATGCAATGGTGCAGCCATTCACCACAATCCCATTTCCGCCACCCCCACAGAATGGGATTCCCACAGAGTATGGGGTGCCACACACTCAGGACTATGCAGGCCAGACCAGCGAGCACAATCTGACACTCTACGGAAGCACGCAGCCACACGGAGAGCAGAGCACGAACACGGCCAGCACGCAGAACGGATCTCTTGCAGTAAGTGCAGAACGATGCAGAGCCAGGAGAACAGCGCAGTGCCTTGGGAGAAAGCTGCCTTGATTAGATTGCTCCTTCTTAAGTATGCAGCAAATCAGCAGTAGACTTGAAAAGGAGAGAGTTATAAACAAAACATGACTTCTGACCTTCCAGTACTAGGTTTTCATCACCAGGTTTCCATGTTTTTCCCTTGTGCATATTCCCTTTGTCAGCTGGTGTCTGCAAATAGCAGTAGTGCTTGAAATCGTGGCATTGCCCAAAGAGAGTCTTTTGCAAAAGTGTTAATTACTTTGTGTTAATTGGCAAATGGTTCAAATAAATGCGATGGAGGCAAATTCTGGAAGGTTGATGGTACAAAGAGTTAGGGTGAGCACATGCATTTTAGGTGTATTCCCAGTGTGGTTTTGTTTTTAGGCAGCTGGCAGAATAGAAAATTACTTTTCTTTGACTTTCTGAAGACAGCACAGAGCTTCAGGGGGCAAAGATAGGAGGGGAGCTCTCAGCTACTGGTCATCCATTTGGCAAACCAAGATTTTCACCATCTTATAGTTTTTTTGCTTTCTTCTTCCCATGGCCTGGAACTGGCACTGGGCAACATGCTGGCAGATTATCCCAGAAAAAGCTTTATCCACCCCTTAAGCCACTTGTTAAGACTTAACTTCCTAATAAAGAGCCTTATGGTGAGAGCCTTCGGCACTCAGGGGTGGATTTAATCTGTTAATACTTTCAGTTTTACTTGTAGTTGCTGTTTGGCTTGTAGAGATTACTTTTTTCCCAGTAAGTACTGAACAAATTCAGTGCCAACAGTTGGAGGAGCTGATAGTGCCAGCTCAAGTGTGTGTGGTTCCTGCCATGTGCCTCTGCTCCTTCTGCAGTAGGCAGTGGCTGCATGGTTGGTGCCTTTGGTTATGACTTTGATAAGATATCTTTGATTACATCCTGGCAATGCTGCAGCTTGAAGAAGGAAAGGAATACAAATCCTGTAAGGCGCGTTGATAGTGTGTAAAGGAACTTTGGGTGCCTTACTCTGCAAGCACAAATGTAGTTGTGAAAAGATCAGGAAGGAAATAAAACGTAGAGCTGGTGCAGTGTGCAGAAATGCAAGTCATCATTTTAGTACCAGATTGTCCAATGCCGTTCCAGCCCGTAAGATTTGGGCTGCCTGTCTTCAGCAAGCAACTGTCTTGAGTGCTGCCAGTTGGATGGGGAAGCTGGAAATGGGAAATAAAACAGGGCAGTGGCTTTCCCCATGTGTTTGCTGTTCCCATCCTTGTCCAGAGCTTAAGAGCATTTCTTCTTAATGGAAATGATGTGAGCCTTGACCTTGGATGTAAGCTCTTGCCAACCCTCCTGCTCCTCTTCCATATTAGGAGCCATCGCTGTGGCACTGCAAGGCCGAGCTCTGTGTTTCATCAAGTAATGCCAGCTCCAAGGAGCCCACAGTGTGTGGGGAGGCTGGCTAGCCTGCGAGGACGGACTGGGAGCCCATCTGTGCGGGATGGAGCGTTGCTGGGAGACTGCTGGGAGGCAGTGGTGTTGCCAGGAGGCTGCAGAGAGAGCCTGACTGGTGGGGGGTTATCCGAGAAATAGGCTGAATAACACACGACACTTGTACTGGCTGTTGGAAACAGGTGGGCACATCTGGTCTGACCATTTGATGTGGCTGAAGATGTGTGAGCTGAGCATGCAGAGTCAGGCTCGCAGGCCATAGCTAGCTGGGAAAGGGTAAGGGCGCAGACAAGGGCATTGCTGTTGCTGCTCTGGCTGGGACCGATCAAACCCAGAGGATCCCAGATGGTGGCACATGAAGAAATCCAGGAAGAAGTGGGGGGAGGGTGCCTCAGCCAAGGGCCTTTCACATGCCAGACTTCCACACCCACTGCATCCTGGATCTTCCAAGTACCTTTATCTTTCTGTCTGGGACTCCTCCTGTATGGTTATGTTGATTCTGTGGGCTGCCTTGGGATGTAATTCCTTGTGACTTTTCTCTTTTTGGTACACTGATGAGTGATGTAGGATCTAGGGGCACGAAAGAAGGCTCAGTAGTTATTCAAGCTGAAGTGTGCTATAAAAATACAGCAGAACAGGTTGGTTATTTAACCTTGAACATCTACAGCTGATGTCAAGCATCTTGTCCATCACATGCAATGGGTTATTACTTGTGTGACACACGTGTTCAGTCCAGGTGGACTAGACTACTATGCTTTAAGGCATCTCTTCCTTTCACCATTTTATCTTGATCCAACAACAGTGCTAACTTTAATGGAGCAAAAAGTCATTGTGGCTGAGGTATGAGCCTTCCCTCCTATTATTTGAGACTGACAAGTGCAGCTGCTGTCACGTGTGTGAAGGCGATACCCCAGACCCAACAGCTGGTGGATGTTTTAGCTGCTGACTTAAAGCCTTTGCTCCCATGGGATGATTCAGAAATTCCTTCAGCCAGACAGATTAGTTCTTGTCTTGCTTTTGAGAACAAGGCCTGTGCTTGGTCCAGTTGGCAGGACAGAGGGAAATGGATAGCAAAAAGTGTGCTCAGGTGGAGGGGCTTTCCTGCTTTTCAGGCTGATTGCCTTTAGGATAACTGCAGAAGTAACAAAGAATGTGAGGTGGCTTAAAGGTCCCTTATAGAAAGGGGACTTTCATCTCGTTGGTAAGATGTTACACAGTAATGTAATGGAGTCTGTAACAGGGTCCCTAACACACTGGGTGGGAGCATGTTTTCATAGAGACTTGGCAGATTCTGGTGGGCAAGTCAGATTGAAAGACTTGAGATTAGTGGTGGTGTCTGAATTAATAGTGGTCTGGAAGCCTGAGGTCAAACGTTAGCTGTGAACTTTGGTAAAATAAACTTTGAGAGTCAAAGTTCATGCCTTCCTATGCAGTCTGAAAGCCCTGAGCAAAGGGGAATGACTACTTGGTGCCACCAGCTAAGGGTGAGCTGGCTTGATTCTGGAAGTCTGGGTGTATTGGAAAGCATTCAGAACTCTCAGAACAGGGGCATGGAAAATAAATTGGCACAGTAGGTTGTGTAATACAAACAGCTTAATATCTTTGATTTTTTAAATTTTATTTTAAGATCAAGCCTCATCTGTGTGGCTTTGTTTCTTGCCTGGCATGTGGGTGTCTCGGTCTTCATCTCCAAGCATCTGTCCTTTCTCTTGATAGTGTCCCAAAGCACAGCTGAAAGGCTGGAGTTAAAAATAGACTGAGGTCCCGGACCATATTTGGCCTACTCGGTCTGCCTGTTGCAGACTGTCTCTTCAACAGTTGACGCTCTGCATGTCACTTCTTATGGTGCTGGGTCACCTGGTTTCTTTCCCCTTCCCCCTTCTTGGTTTACCTTAGTGTGCTTATCCCTAATGGAGACACCTAGCATAGTTAGCTGCAAGGGGAGATGCTAATTAGGCTGCAGTACCTCTGGCAGCTGAGCTTATCTAAAAGATTCACTGCTGTCAGAAAGGGGAGATCTGGCTCCAAGCGCAAACTCCCACTCCTATTTACTGGCTCTGGCATTCCTTACGTGAGCCACTTTAATTCACTGACCTGGCAGAAAGCTGTCCAATTCTTTTGCTGGGTTAATGAATTAGAGCAGCTCTTGGAGGGATCCAGCAAGTGCTGTTGTTGCAAGGTAAGCGTATGGAGAGCATGGCCAGAAGCCGAGAGCAATTGTCAGCTCTCTGCATCTCCTGGTACTCTACCCGCAGAGGGAAGATTAATCATCCTCTGAACTAAAAGAGCTTGCTTGATAGTAAATGCAATGCACTTAATACTGTGAGCTGATTATTCAACTTGTTTCTCTTGTTAATGTCAGAGGGAAGAATTTGTATGTCTGTATAAATTATGGAATGCAGCTGGAGGTATAGAAGTGGAGGAATAAGTTTATGTAAATTACTTTGCATGAAAATGGCAGGTGCTGTCTCCTTGGTGTTACGTTGTCATGAACCAATATAAGGCATTGTTTAATTGCAGAGCATCACGTCTCTGCTTCTTATGTGCCATCCTGAAACATATTTAACTCCTCTGTGATGCCATAAAGGGATATTGACTTTCAGATTTCTTAAGGGAGACATGTCTGTGGTAGAGGACCCATGTGTATCGTGCTCAGAAGGCAAACAGGGAAGGTGCACAGTCATCTGGCTGTGCCCCACGCATCTAGCAAGGCTCTAGAAAAAAGGGAGCCAACGGCAGCAAGAATTCCTCAACTGACTTTTACAACACATGGATGATGTTATAATGATGACTTTTCCCATGGGTATTCCTTGCCTAGACTGAGATTGCAGAATTTTCCTCTGTAATTATTTTTCATCGCTTTAGTTATTAAAGCAATTGCTCGTGTGAGGTGTTTCAGGTGGAGAATATGTTTAATGAATATCCACAGTTCTCTTCTGATACTGCTGAGCAGGTAGACACGAGGAAGGACTAGCTTCAAATAAGTAGTTAGCTGCTGATTGTTTGGCCACCTCAGCTTAGAAATTGCTGTCTGGAGGTTGCAAACCCTGACATTTGACATCAGAAGTTTTCGTTGAATATGAGGCAGAGTATTTTATGACTTTGGGTGCGAGGCAGATTATTGTCAGCACTTGCAGTCTTGTATCTAGTGAGGCAGATCTAAAAACGAGGAATGGGAAATAAATCGGCAGGTATCATGATGTTAGAGTATACAGCTATGGTACTTCTGTGTATCTCAAAGGTTATAGCAGATCTAGGAGCAGTATGGGGAAGGATAATAGTGATGCTGAAAGGCATGTAGTAGGTTCTTTATGAGAAAAAATGAAATCTTTGCTTATGAAAAGAGCTGGCAGGAATGAAGGTGTATGACAAGTACATAGAATATTGGATGGTAAGGGATCTAAAATTCTGAACTTTCCCATTTTCATTTACTAGGATGCGCACAGAAAATAATGGGGTGCCATATAAGAGCAAAACCAACCAGGTTTTATTACTTGTTTTTCCCATATAATGAAGAACTTAGCATTGCAACTCTTGTCCATGGAATGCTTTCGAAGTTGAGATATCAACTGTCTTAGTTTTCTGTAGGAAAATCACTGAACATTTGCTCTGTTCTTTCATTCCTTCACAGATGCCACACATTTGGCCACTGTTAGAAAGAGGATAATGGGCTGGTGGATGGATCTTAAATCACTGTGTGGCTGCTCCTTTGCTGCTGTCAGTGGAGCAGTTCAGGGTGACCACTGGCTCAGGAAATCTTGCTGTCTCCTTCACCAGGGCATCCTGGTTTTGTGAGGAGTGGGCTGGAACTGCTCACAAAGGGTTTGACAATGTGACCAGCAGAGCAGCCTTTCAGTGGGCTCCATTTCACCCCTTCACTGAAAGGGGAGGAAAAAGAAAAAGAAGAAAGCATTAAAGAATCCTATTAGAATATCCTTCTTTAGATTGAAAATGTTACCTGTCACATCAGAGATGATGTGCAGGATAGGTAGCAAAGCTTCCTATGTGCTGTCCTATGTTAGATTTGTGTTCTGTGAGATACGTCTTTAATGAGGAAAGTTAGCAAATTAACTTAAGCTTCATTATGTCTGAATCAGAAAAATGCCCTGAATTCATCTGTCTATACTGATAACAGTAAAAAGCCTTGCAGAAGTTACTTGATACATCCTTAGCAATTTTTTGTCTGTTTTTTGGCATGCAGAGCACTTGGAATAATAGTTAATGGTGCCTGTAGTGTAGTTCAATTGTTTTTAAAAAATATAACACTGCTGGCTTCTCTGAAAAATCAAGTACATGAATCTAACTGCAAAATTATGTTTGCTGCTGAAAGGTGATGATTAGCTCTGTGGTCTTCTGTCTGCTACACAAGTGGTGTCTAAGCAGCTGAAGTTCCCTTGACCTTTGCTCTTGGATGTGTAGTCCTACCTTGGTAGAGTGTGGTGAGGCAGGAGAGGGATTTTGTGCCTAGGGCCTAATTCTTCACTGTTTTTTCCACCAAACCTGCTAAGTGGGTATCTGTTCACTCTGTTCTGTTCAGGTGACTGGCTGGTTTGATCACAAGTTCTTCACTAGAAGTTGCAGAGTTTTTTCCACGTTATCTGCACTCTGCTTTGCAGGGAGAAAATCGCCTTCTGCCAGTCATAGCTTTCAGTCCTTGTCTCCACAGTTCTTCAATCTCTTGATCCAAACAAGGTTGAGTGTTTGGTTTTGGTTCTTTTTTTGGATCCAAGACTGGTCTAGGAGCAGTGAAGTGAGCACGGTCTGTCTCCTAGATTTTGTAAGCCACCCAAATCCCCTTTTAAATATAGTTATTAGTTACAGTTTGTATTTTGTAAATATTTTCTTTGCAGTGATTTATTGTACTTAACCTCCTTATTATGATTCACAACATTTTGGACTGCCTGCTTCCTGGGGGAGAGGACAGGGATTGTTTTTTGCTTGTCTATAACTTGGACCCGAAGCGGTTCCAGTTCTAAAAGCAAGTGGGAGATGGAAACAGAATGTACTGCGTGTTGATAATCTCTGTGCTGGCCTTTCACACTGGTGCTTGTCTGGCTTGCCGGGGAGGTAGCCCTCTGTCTAGCCATGCAGATGGAGATGTGCTCAGAGCTCAGGTGGTGCTGCAGCCTCTGCCTCCCTACTGCTGAAGAAAATCTTCAACAATGGATTGTTCATCACCTGCATTAGGACAGAGGAGTCCAGTTGAGAGGTGGGAAGATGGTTGTAGAGCTGCCCCCAAACCTTTGAGAACACCCTCGTGTTGCAGGGTATCCTCCTTCCCTTTCACATGTGTATGTGCACATGTGTACATCTGTGCTTCTCTTTGCAGCTGCCTCTTCTTGCTAAGGGTGTAAGGGGAGCTGACATGGGGGCACAGGCAGGAAATAGTTAAAAGTGAAGCACATACTGCACGTGTCCTGAGCTCTGATGTGTTTCTCAGTGACCTTGAGCAGAGCTCAAAGCTTGCATGTGCAGGCATGAATGACATTATCACCTGCATAAGTATATGTTACACAGCCTATGCTGAGGAGGGATGTTGTATCCAATACTGTTCCTAAATGCAAGATCTTTGCCGCAGCATGTCTGTGTTGCCTGATGACAGGCATTGAGACCTAGGGAACGTGCATTAGCTCCCTCCTGAGCTGAAGCGCTGTCTGTAGTGAAGGGAGAGGTCTCTTTCTTTGGTTTGAAATGTTGACATGAGGCCAGAAGGAGATTAAGCGCAGTGTGGGGAAGGAATCAAGGTGGGGAGTGGGCACTCGGTGAAATGCAGGCTTTTATCGTCTGGCTTGGTCAGGGTAGCACTGTTGCCAGTCTTTGTTATGTGCTGCCTGAGAACAGGCTCCAGGCCCTTCCTTTCATCTCCTTCCTAATGAATTAAGCCAAGGAATAACTGTAAAAGGAAAAAAAAAAGGTTCTGAGGAGACTCTCGTTTATGTTGTAGCTGAATGTGTGGCAGTGGACAAATGCATTGAGCTAATGTTAGAGTGGCTGAAAGCTTAAATCTTACCTTAGGGCCATGGACGATAGAGATGAGGGAGCTACAGCATGCAAGAGAAAGGTACTTAATGTTAAACTTGTACTGAAAAATCAGGCTGTGTAAAAGCCTGAAATGCATTTGGGGACTGACTGTGTACTTAAAAAGGTAGGAGTGGACCAAGATCTCCTGTTCCTTCTATTGCTTCTCCTCTTTCAAGCATTTGTCCTACTGCACACGTCTCACGTGCTGCAAAATGACTCCTGTGTGGCAGCAGCACTCTGCCATATGCAGGAACAGCTGTGAGCACTTTTGAGCAGGCCCCTGTACATGATACATTGCACCCTTGGTAAGAAAGGAGTTCTGCCTTCTGCCTGAGAACAAATGAATGGGAGAGAAGTGCAGATGACATCCCGGCTTCCTCCCCTGTGGAAGCAGCAGTTCCAGTTCTGTGCAATCTATATTTAAATTTAACAGCCAAACCCTTTTTGTCGTCACTGTTCAGGATTTGTGCCTTTCCTCATTCACACAGCAGAAGATGCACCTGTGTGCATGGGTGTTTGCACACTTGCCAATTCCATGCAAAGCTATAGAAAACATGGGACTTGGCAAAGTGCACTAGTAAGACTCCAAAGTGGTTTATAGATATCCCTTTTAGTAGGAGTGTTGATGATTTTCAGGAGTTATTTTGGAGCACTCACTTGAGGGTGTTGTATATGGTAGTGATGGATAGGCTACTCCTGTGTTTTGTCCTTCTTGGACAGATTTGCCCTGAGGAGCAGAAGACTCTGATGGAGTCATAAAAATAAAAGCACTAAATAGCATGGTGTGATTTAATCACAAACCAACTGCATCGATTCTTCCCCTAGGGTGCAGTCTCTGTATGTTTGGAGAACCTTTTTGTCATAGAGGTGAGGGCAGGAGAAGAGGGGGAACTGTGGGTGTGTGTGTGCAGCTTTTGGGTAAGATCAAATGGCACTTTCTGAGGTTGTTTTAGAAACTTTGATGTTTGGGGGTATGGATGAGTCTTAGCCAAATAAAAATGCTTCATTCTGCTAGGCTTCTCCTGAGACTTGCACAGCTATGGGAGGTAGCGATACTTGCCAGAGCGGTATCTTCATTCTTCCTGTCATGGCTTAATTTGTATTAATCAGATCAAACATGTTTTGTGCACAGCCCTACTGAAATGAAATGGAAAGTTGCCACTGGTTTACTCAGCATGACAAGACCCCAGTGCTTACTGTTTGCTTGCTCTTGTCTTTATATGTCCTTGCTTCATAACTGAGATGCAAGTTCAAGGTCATGTCTGTAAGAGATATTTCTGGGCAGAAGACACTCTATTAGTGTTGCCAGTTTAGTTTATCTGTGGAGAGATGTTCCCAAATGTTCGTGAAGTGTTGTGTATTGAATGATGTGCAGAGCAGCCTAGCAAGTCCAGTCAGTGGTTGTGGGGTCAATGTGGGCAACTCCTCTGAGATTTCTTTCATCTGTGTTGGGCAAATTGTTTATTGAAATTGGGGAAAAAAAGGCAGCCCCCAAACAGCACAAAACCCACCCCTACTCTTACTTTAAGGCCAATGTGTGTTCTTGAAAGTGCCTTAAAAAGAGTGACTCTAGCAATTACAGTCCTTGCCTTCTTGTAGAACGTTTTTTGCTTGATGGGTTTAAGGAAGAAGACGTCAGGTTGGCATCTAAGGAGTTGAAATGACACTCAAAAGTGCATCACGCAGGTGGTCACAGCATAACTCCTAGGAGGCTGAGGCAAGCAGCAGGAGAGTGAGTGAGTGAGTGAGTGAGTGGTTGCTCTTTGAATACCTTGGCCTGTCAGTGCATGAGCTTAGAAAGGGACAGAGCAATAAAACTGACCAAATTGTAGTCTGCATTGTTTTGTAGCTCTGAGGTTTTGAGGTCATTCTTCGGACTAAAGTGCAAAAAATGCTGTTTTCTCATCAAGCCCTTTTGCAAAGGGGCTAGGCTCAAATTCTCCCACTTTTCAGTCTAAGCTCACACAAGCAGCTGAGGTTCTCTTCCTTTCTTCTCCCCTGCCAGTCATCTCTGTGGGGGCATTAGGTCTCTCCTCTGGCACACTGGTCTCCCTTATTCCTCTGCCTGCTTGTTGTACTATTTCTGTGAACAAGCACCCCTGGTCTACCCCTTGACCTCACTTTTCCATACCAGTCAGTGCCTGAGAATGGTGGAACAAATTCCCTTTTTTAGCTGTGGAATTGGTAGCAGGAAGTAGCACTTGGAGTTTTTATAAATCTTGCAGTGGTGATGACTGTTTCCTGTTCCTGGGCTCACTTAAATGTAGGAGAAAAGTTAATCAAAGCTGTTCATATATGGATTTTACCATTTAATTATAGACCTCCTTTTTGGGGTAGTGTTTCTCTGAAGGCAGCTTGACAGAGCAGATGCCGTTTTGCCTGGGGATGCACTTCTGGTATTGGCCCGGTGAAGAGCTGCCACTTCAGCTGTGGGATTTTGATGATTGCATGAACATCCTGCCACATGAGATTAGAGTGGCAGTACTACCTCCCAGCTCCAGGATATGAAAGATCCGCCTCTTCATTAGAGCTTTCATATGGTGGCAGCTGAAGTGAGGAAGAACAGGCTAAAAGAGAGAAGCGATTTAAGAAAACCAAAGACAAATCTACTAAGCTGAAAGGTGATACGAGGGGAGGGAGGCTGAGATCTCATTACTGTTTACTCATGGAAAGGGAGGGGAAGAACAACAGATCAATTGTTAAGTGCTACTGGCTTTATCAAAATAATTGTCAAGTGCTAGATAGTGCAATCGCAGGTGTAGTGCTAACACCTAGAAAGAGGTAGACAAGGCATGTGAAAGGAATTCCTGTGGTTTCTACTCACGCACACACTTGTTGTCTTTCTAATTTCAGCAGACAGAAGGAGGGGCACAGACAGATGGACAGCAATCACAGACACAGAGCAGCGAGAATACCGAGAGCAAATCCACTCCAAAACGACTTCATGTGTCTAACATTCCCTTCCGCTTTCGAGATCCTGACCTGCGGCAGATGTTTGGGGTAAGTTGTCAGCGCCTTTGAAGGCATGGAGGATTTTTCTTCCCCACAGCTGGGACACCTGGTGCCTGTATATTCATGTGAGTGAAAAGCTCTTCCCCCTCAGTTTAGTCAGCACTGTAAAATATTTGTAGGACTAGGACAGTCGGTAGCATTTAACTCAGCTGGGAGATGCACATGAGAGCTATAACAGTGTTATTCCTATCAAGATGTACATAGAATCATAGAATGGTTTGGGTTGGAAGAGACTTTAAAGATCATCTAGTTCCAAACCCCCTGCCATGAGCAGGGACACCTTCCACTTGACCAGGTTTCTCAGAGCTCCATCCAACCTGGCCTTGAACACCTCCAGGGATGGGGCAATGCACAGCTTCTCTGGGCAACAGTGTTCAGTGTAGTCTAATGATTGGTTAGGGAAAAAACCCCAAACCAAAATGAAACTTCACCTTATTTCTGAGTAAAGACTAGGATTAAACATTGACTTAATGCATCCCTTGCAAAGCACTTGTTTTTCAGTTGCATAGAAACTTGTTGAAATATTTATCTTTCCTTGTGATCCATTTCTGTGATGAAAAATTGCTGCAAAGAATTTGCCAGCTAGCAACTGGATGTGGAAAAGGTCTTGCAAGTCAGATGGTATTTTACATTGTGTATGATATACATTCTGTTTCTTTTGAACAAATAGTTTGTCTTCCCTGATCTTTGTATGCTGTTCATGATTCTCGATTTACAAGCTCTTTGAGGAAGAGTTTGTTTACATGAGTATAGGTGGTGACTCATTCCATGTGAGCACAGAGATAAATGAGCTAGATGCTTCATGACCTAACCATCAGGTGAAGTCATCTGTACATTATAAAGTTAACAGTTGTTGCTTGTTTCAGATGCAGTTCAGGGAACTCAAGTCAGGAAAGACCAAAGCTAAAGTTCCTCTTGTCACCTTAGGCTTTGGGTATATATACCTTGGTTCCAACTGCATAGCCAGCTGCTCCTCCAGATTCTGCAGTATTCCTGTCTCAGTTGTTGCATCTCCTGAGCCATCTGTGTGGGTGTGAATGCCTGCACATACACACACTCTCACATGCAGAGTAGTGTTTCAGTGTTGTAAATGTGTCAAATTCATGGACTTCAATCTTAGACTGCTATAAATGAGAGAATAATTGGGCTTATCTGTTCATAGCTTGAACAGTACAAAGTGAACAAAATGTGCAGAAATGTAAAAAAAATTCACTGATGGTCTTCAGCAAGAGCCTGAATTGCTATATATTGTGAGAGATCTTTGCTCCTTGTTTCTGAAACTATTTTGTGGATGAGGCCAAATGGAGAGGAAGGCTAGGCTGCTATTCAGAAGGACCTGCACAGGCTGGAGAAACAGGCTGAGGGAAGGCTTAAGATACTGAATAAGTGTGAGTTTCAGGCCTTCCATCTGGAAGGGAATAACCCCTGCAGCAGTACCAGCTGGAGGCTGGTTGTGTAGGGAGATGCCCTGCAGTACAAGATGTGGGATCCTGATGGACAGCCGCTGGAACACGAGCAGCAGTGTGTCCTCATGGCAGAGGGGCAGGGACGGCACCCCGGGCTGCGACAGCGAGTAGCCAGAAGGCCCAGGGAAGGGATCCTTTCCCTGTCTACAGCAGTTGCTGTACTGGGTCTGGAATACTCTGTCCAGTGCAAGAAGTGCCCTTCATCTAAGTGAAATACTGGAGCAAGGCCAGTGGGCACCACTGAGATGGTCAAGGGGCTGCAGAACATGGCATGTGAGCAGAGTCTGTGGCCTGGGCTCGTGCAGCTTTGAGAAGAGAAGGCAGTGAGGGACTGTTTTTGTTGTCTGCAACTACCCAATCAGAGGATCCAGAAAAGATGTAGCCAGATTATTTTTGGTTATGTATCATGATGAGATGAGAAGAAACAATCACAAGTTGGAACATGGGAAATAGAATCATAGAATATCCTGAGTTGGAAGGGTCCCACTAAGATCATCTAGTCGAGTTCCTGGCCCTGCACAGGACAGCCCCAAAAATCACACCGTGTGCCCGAGAGCATTGTCCAAACACTTCTTGAACTTGGTCAGGCTTGGTGCTGTGACCGTTTCCCTGGGGAGCCTCTTCCAGCACCCAGCCACCCTCTGGGTGATAGAACCTTTTCCTAATGTCTAACCTAAACCTTCCCTGACACAGCTGCATGTCATTCCCTTGGGTCCTGCCACTGGTCACCAGAGAGAAGAGATCAGTGCCTACCTCTCTGCACCCCCTCAGGGTGAAATTTTAGACCGCTATGAGGTCTTCCCTCAGTCTCCTCTTCATCAGGCTGAACAAACCAAGTGACCTCAGTCACTCCTCATATGGCTTCCCCTCTAGACCCTTCACCATATTTGAACTCCTCCTTTGGATGCTCCATAATAGCTTTAGATCCTTGTCATATTGTGGCTCCCAAAACTGCACAAAGTGCTCTAGGTGAGGCTGCACCAGTGCAGAGCAGAGTGGGACAGTCACCTCCCTGGACCAGCTGGCAATGCTGTGCCTGATGCACCCCAGGACACGGTTGTCCCTCCTGGCTGCTGGAGCACACTGTGACTCATATACAACTTGCCGTACATACAGACCCCCAGGTCCCTTTCCTTGGCACTCTCATTCCCCAGTCTGTCTGTACGTCCAGGGTTGCCCTGTCCCGGGTGCAGAATCTGGCACTTCATATGGCTGGTGATTGCCCAGCCCTCTAATTTGTCTAGGTGTCCCTACAGGGCCTCTCTGCCCTCAATATATCAATTAGATATCAGGAAAATTTTATTTTTACTGTGAGGATGCTTAAATAATGTTGTCCAGAGAGGTTGTGGAACCTCCATCCTTGAAGGTATCTAATTTGTCTGGATGCAGCCTGGCCAACCAGATCTCATTAGACCTGCTGTGAGCAGGGGTTACAGTAAATGACCTCTAGAGTTAATTCCCAGCCAAAACTATTAATCTGTGATTGTGTTGCAAGAGGCCTGGGCTTGCTTTCTTGCTGTTCATACCTTAGACGGTCACACTCTTGACATCTGTGGGAATGTTTTCAGAATGAAACTCATCTCCTGGCAATCTGTGATTGCTGAGTCTTCTCAGTTGCCTGCTCTGCTTCTGTGTTTTATTAGCTTGCTTTGTGCTGTTGCAGGACTGTGCAGTAGGCAGTTCCGTCCGGTTTGGATAAATGGTTGCTGAAATCACAGCCAGTTCTTGGACCACCTGCTACAATCTGTATTTATCACGTCCTGCTCTCTGCTACTGCTGCTCCCTACTCCTGGGAGCTGTGTCGCTTACATAAACTGTTCCATGTTGCTGTCCCTTCTCCTGCTGCTTGGCTCGACAGCTGGCACCTCTCATAGAATCATATGAAGGGGTTGGGATGGGCCTTAAAAATCATCCAGTCCCAACCCCCTGCCCTGGGCAGGGACACCTCCCACCAGAGCAGGTTGCTCAAGGCTTTATCCAACCTGGCTTTGAACACTGCCAGGGTTGGGGTATCTACTACCTCCCTGGGCAACCTGTGCCAGTGTCTCACCATCCTCACAGGATAAAACTTCTTCCTAATATCTAACCTAAATTTCCCCCTTTCAACTCATCCCCATTACTCCTTGTCCTGTCACTGCAACTTCTAACAAAGAGTTCCTCTCCAGCTTCCCTGTAGGCCCCTTCAGATACTGGAAGGTTGCTGTGAGGCCTCCATGAAACATTCTCATCTCTTTTGTTTACCTTGATGCTCTTCCTTCATGTGCTTCTGGTGTGGGAGACATGGTTGAGGTGGAAATGGTGATGGGGACATCTGTGTCCTGATGACTCTTGCCTGTGCTTTGCAGATTGGGAGGCTCAGGCAATTCGAATGAACTGCTGTCTTGAGAAGTGACTTGTAGAAAATGCAGCCTAACTACTAAAGATTTCCTGTACTTTTTTGAGCCCATATGGTGCACTTGTGCATAGAAAGGGTGGGTAAATAATGCTGTAGGAATTGGTTTCTGGTGTTCCTCAAACTATTTGGTTTTTTTCTCTAAACATCATCTGAAGTTTCAGCACAGTGATGTGATTTTAACTGGTGTAAATGGTATATTCCTTGTAAAACCTTTTGCTAGTTCACCTGGCCCTGTGGTTGCTGAGAGGTGTGCCTACCAGAAGAACATTCGTCTTCTGGGGCACAAAAATGCTTGTGTGCCACTTTTCTGTAATAGAGAACTTTGCTGTTTTGCCAAGGAAATAGGCAATGATTCTTGTACATCATCTTTTTTGTTTCAGTAGAGCTTCTCTCGGCATGCTCATAGCCTTGAGCAAGAGACCCTTTCTTTTTGAATCCTGCTTGCTCCTATTTGTTTTTCAGGACCAGGATGCTTTCCTTTGGGTGACTCACTGAAACCTACCCTTTCTCCTAAAGGGGACTCATGGCTGTCTGAGTCTTCAGCTGTGACTAGCCTGTAACCCCCATCTTCTCCCTCTCCCTTCTGTGTGTCAGGTCACATCTCCTCAACGTCATATCTGAGAGACTCAAAACCCTTGCTTGGAGTGATTTTCCCAAGCTACTGTACAAAGAGAGGAATTGGGTAGACAGTAAAGCTGTGGAGGAAGAAATAAATGTGATGGTAGGGAGGGAGTAAAGAAGTTGCCTCAAGGATGGAACAGCATGCGAGAGGTCAGCCCAGTCCTGGGGCACAGAAACTGGCTAGTGCTTTCATGCAGACTCGAGTAGAGGTGGACTTCAGACATGTTGTCCCATGTGTGATTAAATTTACATTACATAATGCCTTCTAAGCTTGCACCATCGGTGAGAGCTGCAAACATAAGGATTTCTTAACACATCCAAATTTTTTTCGGTTCCAAACATCTCTCGGCTCTTATGTGATTTCTAACAGGTCCCTGAGATATCCTCAGGAATGGAACACACATGTGCATCTTATAGGGAGGCAAATACAATGGCCTGCTTAAAACAGGTAATATTTACTTGGCATTTCATGAGGCCAATAAAAGGACTTCCAGAAAGCTTCTAGAAGGAATAGGTCATTTTTTAATGCACACAGTTCTGCACCCACTGTGGAATAAATCAATAATTGACCTTGTTCTAGCAGATAAAGAAGAGTTAATAGCTGACCTGAAATCCCACTGTTGCCTAGGTACCAGTGATTGTTATTTGTCTGTATTTGCTTTGTGCAAACAGAATATGGCATCAGGCAGTAATGTAAGGAGATTTAGAAGAGTCTGTTTCTTGGAGTTTAAACACTTGGCAGGATAACTGCCCAGGAAGGTACCTTTAAAAGGGAAGTGTTAATGGAAGCTATAAAGTATTCAGCAGCGTTGCACTGATGGCCAAAAAGACATGATTTCAGAGTCACTGAAACCGCAGTGATAAAACACACAGCACTCCGCACATTAGGCAAGGAGGGGGAAGAGGAACTAAGTAGCAGTGAATGTAAGTGCAAAGTTACAAAGAAGCAGGTGGGAAAGGGAATGTGCTGGTAGTGGAGATATTGGTGGCATCGGTTCAGAGAACCCATCAATTTTTTATGTGCAAAGATTAAAAATCTGTGTGTAGATACAATATAAAATCAGGAAATAATCGTGTGTTTTCTGGAGAAAAAAACCCCACCAATAACAGCAAAACAAACAAACAAAAAACCTGGGGAAAAAAAAGAACCTGCAAATCCCAGCTGGTTGTATTTATGATTTGAGAGGGGATATTTGTATCTCATCTGGTTTTCTGTTTAGTTTATAACAAAGGAGGATGAGACAGTGCTCACTAAGATTTAAAACCCAGCAGATCTAGATACAGTACATCCAAAGATAATAGCCAAAGCAAAGAGCTTGATATTCATTAATGCTAACTTTTAGCCAATTCTTGCAAGCTGTGGAGAGGTTTAGAACTCTGGAATATGCTGTTCACCACTGGAAAAAAACCAAAAGGGATTACCCAAAGAGCTGTGAACTATCTATGCATATGCTGATCCAAGATCAAAATAATTTTGGAAGGTTTTAAAAAAACCCATTAGAGTCTGCAGAAATGTATTAGTGTTTGTTCAACATGGCTTTGTAATACACATCTTTACAGACAAACAGCCTTGTCTATTTTCACTGATAAGTGGAACATTGCTTAACCAATTGAATTTGTCCAAGTGGCTAATTTTGAAGGAAAAAATAGTACTTATCTAAAGCACAACACACATTAGAGAGATTAAAAAACATCTTTAATGATAGATAATAAAAAACCAGTAGTTATTGGGGAGACATCTGTGATCAAGACTGTTTCTAGTGTCAGTTTCTCCAGGCATCTGTTTCCTTTGCTGTCCTGTTCAGTATCTGTATCAACCCATAGAGACAGTACTATTAAAGCATTGCCAGTAAGGTTTGCAGTTAAAAAACACAATTTTGAGGAGGAGGAAAGAGAAAGATAAGGTTACTGTTAGAGAATGAGTGGAAATGTGTGGTTGACTGATGATAAATCCAACAAGAGCGTGTTTGATGCAGCTCAGTGCAGAGTCCTGAGTGTGTGGGAACCAGTCTGTGCTCACAGGGTGGAAAGCTTTCTTTGGAAGGTACTCATTTGGGAGAGTACTAGTGATCACTGAATACAGTTGCTTCAATAATGCAATGGGAGTTACTGGGTTGAAGGAGGGATTTGATCTTTCTCATGGTCAGAGTTGAAAAGGCTGTGACTCCATAATTTTATTCAGTTCTGAGATCAGTTTAAGACCAAAAAAAATAAATAGGGCTTGGAAGATGAGTAATATTTTGACTGTGTGAGGTGTTGGGTACATTATTTACTCAGCTTATTAAATAGAGAGTGTGGGAGATGGTAAGTCTGTTCTATATGGGTGCTTAAGCATGGATGATCCCTACTAACAGGGGGTTTAGGTCTTGTTTACAGTTATAATAAGATTTTCCGGTTGGAAGCTGAAATTTAACACAATTAACCTTGAAATAAGAGAAAAATTCATAGTCATTTAGGCTAATTTAAGCAATGTAACAGCTTACCAGGGGAAGAAGAGTTGCCATCAGTCTTGAAAACAGATTAGCAACTCTTTTCAAAATCTTACTGTCTGGTTTCTGAGGGACTTTCTTTGGCTAGTGTGTGTAAGGACTCTGACATGATGGTAGTACTCTTCTCCTTAACTGCTGGTAGGCTGTCTCCTTCCTTTCTGGACTATGTGTGCAGAAGAAAAGCTCATGTTTCCCCCTATGAGTTTCTAGTCCTTTCAGCTTTGTGCTGTGGTAGTGTCTGTGCTTGTGCCTGATGGCTTCAGTCCTTCCCTCTCATGCAGTTCTCCTCTCAGTAAAAAAATTGTCTGGGATGGTCTGGTCATTTCTGGACTGTAGAGTCAGATGTACTTTGGAGTCTCCTGGGGAAGGAGGAGGCTGGGTTGGGTGGTCTGCAGGAGGAAAATCCTTCTGTTCTCAAGCTGAATAATGAATTGCCTTCACCAAAACAAGCAAAGTGGATTGTTTTGGTGGTTCATATGGATGTCTGTACCTGAAATCTTTGTTTTGTGAGAGCAACAGTACGAGGAGTCAGAATTGATGTTTGTCAGCATTTACTGTGGGGGAAATGCTCTTTGCTTAAGTGTAAGATAAAAATAAGGACTATGTTGATGACAACTGCAGATGAAGGTGGGTTAGCACAGCACAGGGTGTGAATTCTCTCAGGCGTTGGCTTCAAATGCAGACATTGGCTTTTCTAAAACATGCTCACTCCATGACTACTACTCATAGACTGCTAACTGCTTCTGGTGGACAGCATGATCAGCCCAGTTGATAAAGGGGTTCTGTGCATTATCAGCTGCAGCAATAATAATCCTTAGATGTTTTGTATAAAGGTGACTATTCTGCCACATTTAATAACATTGAGTTAATGAAGCTATTAATAGCATAATTTATTGCAGGTGACAGAATGGTAGCTTACTTTTTTTTCCCCCTTGGATGTTAAGGCAGGTAGTGTTATCCTTTTCCTTCTCTAAGCATAGTTCACATCTCTACTGCGAGGTTCTTTGTGAGGTGTGTTTGTGGTAGACCACTGCTTTGTATGACCCAAGTGACACAGCTCTGCAAGCTAAGATATTTTTGGCAACTCTTGTAACCCTCAGATCTCAGCCTCTGAGGAAACATTTTGTCACTTTGCACTTCCTAAAATATCTCTGTGTATATAATTTCTCATCCAGCTTCATTCTGGTGTCAAGAGTGCAAAACACCTCCATGAGCTTTTAGTTTGAGGCTAAAGCAATAACAAGTTAGACTACAGGTCTTTGTCACCAAGAATTTGGAAAAGTTTTAAGTCTGTATTTGCCAATAAATAAACTTAAATATGCAAGTAATTCATGATACACAAACATTGGCAGTGGCAGGATACTACCCATGAGCTGCTAAGGTGTATAGGTGAATAATATGATAGACCAAGAAACTCTGACCTGCAGGTATTTATGCAGTGGGGCCTGAAGTAAAGCAACAGGAAAGTTGCTGAATAGAACTCTGCTATCTGAGTGGATTGGACATCTGAAGGAGCTCTTGTACTGTCTATCTTGATCTGCAAAAGCTATGTGCTGTAGAAACTTATGTGCAGACCCTCTGGTGGGAAGGCAGTGATGACTGGATCATATATTTATCTAAGATTTGTTTACATTTTCATGCGAGTTACTAGGAGAGTCTGCTGGGTATCAAGATGTATTTTAGGTTTTTCATCTCCTAATAGGACTAGCCACCAATTGCACGCAACAAGTATTGGAGAACAAATATTCTGACACAAGGTGGCCTCTTTGTGACGTCTCTTGTTTCCAAGTTCTTCCTGCAATGAGAGTGAGCC
>NW_008658586.1:57699-63251 GCF_000695815.1 Acanthisitta chloris | reverse complement strand
GCTGATGTTGGTTAGAGTTCTGAGAGGCACTGCTGATTATACTGATGTTTTTCACCTGGGCATTTTCTGAAACCATCAAAGGACTGTGTACTCAGTGCTGTCTGAATGTTGTGCTTTGTCTGCACAGCCTCAGCAGGGACCACACTACTGTGCAGGAGAGCTTGTGCCACTGCAGTGGTCAGCAGCTCTTGTACTGTCTGTCTTGATCTGCAAAAGCTGTCTGCTATAGGAACTTCTCTACAGACCCTCTGGTGGAAGGTAGTGATGACTGGATTGTACATTTATCTAAGATTTGTTTAGGTTTTCATGTGAGTTACGAAGACAGTCTGCAGCCAGTCTGGGCTGAATGTCATTTAGTAAACAGTGCTGTACTGTAGCTGGATTTAATTGCATAAAAGGCCTGAGTGAAATTGCATGGAGTTGTCTTTTATTAACCCAGTTTCATATGGATTCAGTCTGCATGCTAAGTCCTCTCAAATTGATTTTTGGATATACTCGTGCTTTTGTGAATGTGGGTCCAAGTACCTTTTCTGGGGCAGCAGTAGCAGGTTACCGTGCAGTCACATCTCTGGGGAATGGCACAGGGCAGGAACAGGGAGCTGGGAGTGTAGACCTGGAAGCTGCATTGGTGTTAAGATCTCTGGACAGTAGCCTGTGGTACTGTTCACCCCATCTCATTGTTTCATGCAAAAATCTTTAATGTGTGAGTCAGAGGATAACCAATGACTGATAAACTGTTCCTCATCACCTTTTTCTATTGGGACGGCTGTGGTCTATAAATCTGTGCCCCACTATTTGAAGAGATGTGACTCAGCTTTGGGTGAGGAAGTTCATGTACTAATAGCAGCATAGCTCTGGCAGGTCCCACACTACCATAACTAAGTATTGACTAATACATGCTATGATGGAACCAGCTGTGCTCAGCTAGGGAAAGGACATTCTCTGCAGCATGGACATATACTGCTTATGAAATGCTCTTGCTCATGCTCCTCAAGCCTGAGGGCCTGAAATGGTTTCCTGCACAGGAGATTGGTTTCCTGGCTATTTTGAATTTTGGCCATCTTTAAGAATGGACTTTTGACACCTTCGAGGTTTAGATAGCTCACTGGACTCGTCTCTAAGTGAATTTTGTAGGGCCAGTGAAGCTCCTTGGGCATGCACAGTTCTTTTGTGGCTGTCACATGGTGTCTCGCATTACCTTCTGTTGTTCCATGATTGCTAGAGAATTTGCCTTGTATTCCCCACTGTTTGCATCTTTAGGATTAAGTTTTTTGTCTGGCACATTTTGGAGCTGATTCTGAAAGCTCTAGACAGGGAGAGGAGGCAGGGCCAGCTGGAACAGAGCATACAGGAGGGGCCCTACCAAATTGTCAGTGCCTTGGAAGGCTAAAGCTCTCTGATGCCAGACCTCTTAAATTAATTGTATTTAATTTAGCTATAGTCTCAGCTGGAAAAATCTGTTGCCTTCATGTCATCTGGGTGAAAAGAAACACACAGCATTCATATACTTTTCTTTGCACAATGCCCTTGCATCTGTGATAAGGTGGATCATGTTTGAGCAAGAAAAATGGGTTCTGGTCATAACTGGTGTCTGTTAATATCTTTATGCTTCTTAAAAACTGTTACTTCCAAAATTCTCTGCGACAGTTTTAGAGATGATTCTCATTTGCCTGCTTTAGAGAACAGTAGCTACAAGCTTGTCAAGCTAACTCCAGGGAAGGGATAAAGATAAAACAAAATGCTACAGCTCCTGTGCCATGGCATGATGGTAAGAGTGTGTGTGCGTGCATATCTTTCCATCATACAGTGGGTGCATGAACTCAGGGAGGAGGCTTCTTGACAACCTGCCATGCGGTGAGGAACGTTGCCTTCTTGGTCACATAGTAAGCTTTTTACATCCTGCTGGGATGCATTTGCGAAGGGTAGTCCTGCAGTGCTTTCTTCAGAGGCTGTGCTTGGTTGTAAGTAGAATTTCTTGGTAATCAGGGAATAAGCCAATCAAGTCCATGAGCCCAGTGATTCATGTCTGCAGGGTTAGAGATTAGAGGGTTAGTCCTCATGGATTACTTAAGCACAGGATTTGTTTTATTTGGCCAGACCCTCTGTCTGTTGAAAAATACAAATATGCCTGTATACATGCTTTAAAACAATTGATATGGAGGACATTTGGAGTTGACCCTTGTATTTAGAAGGTCTGGCGTTTTCCATACAAAAATTGTGACCTTTCACTGAGGCGCTCTTAAAACTTCCATTGTTTGCAGTAGGCTGTTGACATTTGGTAGGCGAAGCACCATCAGAGAACAAAGTGCCTTTTTATGTTCCACTAAATTAGATTCAGCTTTGAAGGAGATATAAACTGTTAAAATGAACTAGGTCTTTTTTTTCTTCAGGAAAATTCTGGCATGCTACCTAAAACAAAAAAAGAAAGGTGCCTCTAGTGTTGGACCTGCTGTAACCGTTGCAGTGAGGACAAAAGTCATAGTTATTAGGAGCTGTCAGAGCAGCTGTGGCAATGGCTGCAGCAGAGCCTTGAAGAGCCCAGTGTACATCCTCCTGCCTTAAGGCCATGCTGCGTTCTTCCAGGGAATTTCATGGAGCAGGAAATCCCTCCCCAGCAAACCTCAGTTCAGCAGTTAGCCCCATTGTCTTTGGTCTTCTCTGGCAAGGGTATCCTTCGCTCTTGCCTCCTCAAACACCCGCAATTTTTAGGTGGGAAATGGGTTGGGGCAGTTCACATGGGTGGATGTAGCCCGTGGCAGTAGATGTCAAGCCTGTGCTAGTTCATACTGCTTGCATTTCGTGTTACCACCAGCATTTTGTCAGCCCCAAGAAATTAAACACACAAGACAGGATTTCCTGTTGGTGTGGAAACCCTGCGCGGTGAGCTCAGCCGAAAGGGGCTGGCAGGCAGTGCTGGCAGCAATACCCGCGGATCCAGGCCCAGCTGGGTGTGCAGAAAGGGGAAGATGGCACGGCATAATTGTGCACCAGAAGCTGCACAGTTTGTTCTCTTTCAAGATTATTCTAATGAAGTAGGAAATGGTGATTTTTTTTGATGGCTTTGAAGATTCTGAAAATAATTCTGGCATTTGCATTTATCAGGAGCCTGGCTGTTTCTCCGTGTGTGGCAAAGCTAGGCAGCTGAGCTGATCTAGCAGGGGACAGGTCCTGCTCTCTGGCAGGGTGTGATGCTTTCCATTCTCTTTTTTCTGAGAGCCCTAGTGCTCACCTGACCCTTTAAGCCACTTCAGATCAGAAAATTGTCAAAAACTTTGCATTTATTCCTTTTGTTGGACTAGGTTTTCACAGGATCACTGAGCTCTATCAGTTTATCTGCAGGTGAGAATGAAAACTGAGGCCAGCTGGAGGAGGCTCATGAGAGCAGACAAGGAAGGACAAGAGAGCAGGGACAGCCCTTCAGCAGCCTCGAGCTGTTAAATTGGTTCAGCCCCTGTTGTGTAAAGATGCTGAAATAGTCTACCAAGAAAGCAATCATGACTGATTTCTTTCATGGCAGTGCCCAAGCCATATGCAACAAAGACAACAAAAAGCAATCAACGGTTAATTTCCTTTATTGACAAGCCCACACCAAGTGTGGGATAGAAATAGAAAATGTATTTTAGCTGTGATTGGCACAGTCGTGGTCAAAAGAGGATCCAGCATGGATCAAGCTGAAGCTGTTGAGATGTCAAGGTTGCAAGGAGGATGCATGTTTACATTAGTATTATTCAAACTTTGTGTAATGGTGGGATGTTGTGAATTCAATTGTTCTTGGGATGAATAGAAGATCAAGTATTGTCCTTAAACAATACCACAGTAAAAACAACATCTGTGAACCAAGATCCCCTTTTTTAGAATGGAGAATGGAAGCTGACAGAAACTATAGCTAAAACTGATGGAAGCATTTTGTTTGCTTGAAGACAGTTGTTGAGTACTCATTCAAGGGACTTACTAGTTTTTAATTACTTTACATACTCAGAACTCCTCGGCTATCATGGCTTGCTGCTGTAAATGTTCCATGTTTTCAAATCTGGCTACAAGTCTTTCAAGCAGGGCACCCACAAAATGAGCATTATGACCATTGGACTCTGAATGCAAATGTTAATGAAAAAAATAATGGCTAATACTATGCTAAGAACACCAGGCAAAGGGGAGAGTGTCCCAGTGCCCAGAGGCTGTGTTCATCTTCTTTTCTGACTGTGCAACCATCCTTTATTTTCTTGCTGACCCTTCCGTCGTTTGCTAGCAACCTTAAACCTTTCTCAAGCAGTGAGATCAGAACCATGTTGATAGAAGCTTTCCTAAATATTGGGATAGGAAAAATGCTCAGATGCAGCATTTGTCTGAGTGCAGTATGTATCTCTAGAATAAAGACTGCTCTATGTATGTACTCCTGAAAATGGCATCTAGACTTGCCTTTCTAGAGAGCAGACAGACCTCCAGTTTGGAAACACAGCATTGAGACTTCTGGAGGACAGAGAATTGTAGGCCTCTGCTGAAGTGGTGGTGCTTTTACCTATAGGTTACTGGTTTGAGTCTGGCCGCTTCAATAAAGATATTTTAATATGCTCCAAGCCAGGTGAAAAATATAATCCGTGTATGGTTCCACAGAGTGTGGTGAATGTCCTTTCCACCTTGTAATTCTTGTGTTCCGTTTCGTTCTCTGTGCTAAATAGGGAGCTCTTTGGAACCTGTTGAAACAGTGCAGAGCTGTCCTTGGCATCTCCAGGATGAGGCAGAGGTCAAAACTCTATCCCACGTGATAAACTTGCACAGGTTATTGACAGCCAAGTGTATGTCACGGGTTGAAGTTGAATGCTCTTTTTCTGAAACGCAAACTGCTGCGAGTTTGCCATTTTCATGGTTTCTGAATCTGCCATCAATTCTTTTGAAGGTTTGGAGTTTTGGAAAATAAAGGGGAGAAAAGGAGATTTAGTTTGGAATCCCTGAGGCTGGGAGTCTTGTGTTACTATCCCTTACAGAGAAACATCACTGTTCAGTTTCTCTTTGTGATAGTCACCTCAGGAGGAAGATGAAATGCTGAATTACATGTGAGAAATGTTGTTAGATGTCTAAGATGAAATCATATAGCCATGTCTTAGATGAAATAGTAGAATGAGGCGGAAAAAAAGAATTGTTTAGATTAAAAGGGGGAAGGATGAGCTGCCTCAAATCCCTAAAACTCCTCTGGAGATTGTTTTTCTTCCTTTAGACTTTTGCAAGAAAACGTGGGGTTTGTGACCAAGAGGTTCAGCATGTCCTAACCTGAGAGAATTGGGTCACCTCACTGGGATTTTATGCCTTTGCGTGTATGCTAGAAATGGAAATATTCTCACCTTGCTCCTTGCACTAAGCCAACCCCCAAAAGGTAGGAAAAATGGTTAGCCAAAAATAAATCTTTTTTTTTTTTCCCCCCCTCCTTGTCTCTCTGCAGCAATTCGGCAAAATCCTTGATGTAGAGATAATCTTTAATGAGCGTGGCTCCAAGGTAAGTCCCATTTCTGTACTGCTTCTCTTGGTTTGATTGCAGAGTAAAAGGCAGTTCATTGCCT
>NW_008658586.1:47569-57680 GCF_000695815.1 Acanthisitta chloris | reverse complement strand
ATTAGTGTGATGGGGGAAGGGGAAAGCTATTTTGAGGACTGTCTCCTGTTCCCTCTGACTCGAGACTCTGAGCATGGTCATTTCTGGGCAGCATGTACAAATGCTCCTAGACACTCCTGTCTGTAATGTGGGATCAGGTTCCCCAGCCTTTTGAACAAGCAGGGAGTCAGTCAATTGAGCCTTCATACCAACCTGTTCCCATTGCACTGGCAATGTCTGCCCTGTGGGGAAGGCAGAATAAGGTAAAGCAGCTTTGTGTGATGGGAGGATGTAAGAACAAAGGCTAACCCGCCCCTGCCCCCCATTAAAATACTTATATAGAAAAACTTTGATATCTCACATGTGAAAGGATTTTATTTACTCTATTTTGCAGACTTACTTGGCACTTCTGAGATACTGACCTTTCATGTTTGAGATATTTGATGCTTAATAGAAGCATCCTCATTCCTCTTGCCCTGCCCCATGTGGATGTCCCCCACTGAATTTGCGTTCACACACCTATTTTCATCTTAGAGATGTGTTAAGAGGGAGGTTTTGTTGAGGGTTAATGGTAATTTATTTCCCTGGAGACGAGATTTCAAATGTTGCTCAGGTCAGCTGCAGAGAGATTCAGTGATCTCTGTCCTAATTGGCAATTGGTTCTCATCATGTAACCAGTATCACCACAATGACAAATTGATGTGATTCTCTCTCTGCCCAGGAGGTTCAGCACTGGAATAGCAGGGAGTTTTGCAGGTCAGGAGCGAGGTGCATTGCCAAAGCTCTATGGGGGAAGCTTGCACAGTGCATGTCTATACTCTGCTTGACTTAATCAATGCTAAGATTCCCATTTTCAATTAAACCCAAATTTCCCTCCTCCCCACACACACGTGTGTGCACATGTGTGCATGCACACAAGAGATTTTGGAGTTGCAATTCAGCTAAGCAGTTTCGATTTAGAGTCTGTGCCTTTTGCTTGGATTTGAGGTTCACAGTCTTAAGGTGGCCTCTTTGCTTCAACATATATTCTGGGGTATGTTCATGTTCAGAGCCCTCTGCAAATTTCCACCTGTGTTGCCCAAGATGCATTCTGAAATTCTTCAGTCTCTGTATTAGCTGGAAACCAGAAAGCCATTGATCTGTATACAAAAGAAATGAGTCTTGGCCATTTCCCCATCCTTTGTCCTTAATACCATGGTTTTCTTTTGTTTTGTTTTTCAACAAGACTGAAAAAGTCTGTATGGTTTAGTTAGATAGTTTTACTTTCTTGTGTGGATAAAAAAAATCTATATGATTTACCAAAACAATCAGCTGTGCTGAGTTTGTAAATATTTACTCTGCTCTGTGCTGTTCTTTTGATATTTATAGGCCAAATTGAACTGTGAATTACGCTTGATTTTAGTCATTTGTTTGGCTTTGGGAATAGCCTCTGGCCTCTATCAAATCCTTGCTTGTTTGGATGTAATTGCAAAAGTGGTGAGCTCTACCCTTCATACTCCACTGCCTGTGCTTTCCAGAGTGGTGTTCTCCTTTCCACACATGAACTTCACTCTCTCTCTGTCCCATCCCTGTGTATTAAATGCCCACAGCTGCCCTTTGCCTTCTAGGCAACATTTGCATCGAAGGCTTTTCTGTTGAAGACTTCATTTATGACTCTGGAAAGTACCTACTTGCTAAGGCTTCTGGTTTTCAGTTAAAACAAAAATTATTACGGGAGAGTTCCCTGATGAATTTTACCCTTGAACCCATAATAAATATTTGAAAAAAAAGAAAGCAGAGATGTTCTCCCAGTCCTTGACCATGCAGTTTTCTTACTGCTTTTTTTGTTATGTTACAGCAAAAAGCAGTTACAAAACTGGTAGCCTGTATTGAGGGGTGGGGCAGAATCTGAACACAATGAGAAAACAGCCAAAGAGTTATTTTATGGTATCTTTGCATCCTTCTCTACTCAAAATAATTCCTGTTTTAAAGAGAATGCAAGATTCTTCTTGCTTAGCATGAAAATGGGAGGCCCCAGTGTTTGAGTGGGGTGTAGCTGCACGAAGCACCTGGTATTCACATAATAACGGAAAAGCAACAGTTTGGTGATCTGATGGTGAAGCAAAGGAAATGGATCTTTCTGGAGGCCGCTCACTCACTCTTGGGTTCTTCCTCCACCTTAGGAAAAAAATAAATCCGAATGCATTTTCCTGCCCTGTGGTTTCCATTCTAATCTAATGATATGAAACCTCTCTCTCTTCTCCTCCTCCTCCTCTCTCTTGGGAATCCGAAAGCAGATGCTCCTGCTGCCTGCCTTGTGCTGTGTTCTCAATGCTCCCTTCCCTTCCCTGGGTTCCTAAGGGTTGTAGAGTTTTGTCTATATGTTTTGTAAATATTTAAAAGGTACAGTGGTAAATCCCAAACTGCCCTGGGTTCTCCCCCACCCAGTGTACGATGGGGCTGAGCAGCGCTTTGTCACTGCCGAGCTGTGGCAGGAGAGCTCTGCTGGGATCCCTCCAGTGCTGGTCTGTAGGGGGGACTGGAGGAAGTGTGCCAGTTGCATTCCTCCTTTTGAATCCACCTGAGATGACCAGGCAGTTTTCTTCTACAGCCTGGGGAAACTCTATCAAACTGGCTGAATCTGCAGGATCTCTGTGTGCTTAGGAAGTTTGGTGACCAAAGAGAGCAGTGTGTGTCCATCACAGCCACTTCACACCTCAGGTTCTTGTATTTGGCTTCGGAAATGTTATTTGTTGACTTTCTGTATCACAGCAGAGTAGGAGGCAGTTAATTAGTTTTGCTGATTCTCCTCTCAAAGCAATGTGAATTCTTGTTTCATAACTCAATTTCTTCCCAGATTCAATCTGTTTAGTAGGATTACATGGGCCCCTGGTAGACTTCACGCTGATACTGCTTTGCTATGTATGAGAAACAAGATAGAAACTTTAAACATCCCTTGGATCTCATTTTGTTTTATTCTTCTTTCATAGAATGACATCAGCCTTCCCTTGGTGTGTTTGGGTTTTTTTGCTTGCTTCCAGGAAACTGTTTGTTTCATTTATCCTGTTCACCATTACATTTCTTGTTCTGACTCGTATAAGTGCCTTTAAATAGCATTCTGCCCATGGTTGCAGTTTACCATGCACTTCACTGAACCATGAATAAAACACCTCAGAGGAAGTCGAGAGGATTCCTGCTCCTTTTGTTAGTGGAGATGCATCCTCTAGATGTGTATTTTGTCACTATTGTGCTGAACTGAGCAAGTGGACATATTTGCAGGATTAATGCAGTCTGCCTGTGTAACAAGTATCCTGTGGCATTCGTGAACCTGCAGGCAAAGGGAATCCAAGCTCTTTGCTCATCAGCTGTGTACCAAGTGACATTCCAAGATGTGCCCTCAGTGACATTCAGAGACCAAGAGTGCGTAAGCACACAGCAAAATCTTGGCTAAATCGGGACGGTTTTGTATTTATTTATGTTTTTAGCTTTTTTAATGGTAAGAGTTCATATCAGTGCAGATGAGCTCATGGATAATATAAGTTTGTGCCACTCACTGCTTTCCACTTGGGAAATGCAGATCTCCGAGTTCTTGTGTAGGACTGAAGTGACTAGAAGTGCTTCATATTTAATTCAAACGTTAGTTGGATAGTAGGTTACATCTTGTCCTCACAAGGAAATCTCATCTATTGGTGAGTGGAGTTATGTAAGTAAACCTGTGCTACCTGAAAACTCGTGCAAAAAGCTGTGTGGGTTTTGATGTTTGCACTTAACTGTAGGTTAAGATAAGAATATGGATTTAGGTTTTGATAACAGTGCCTAAAACACTACGTGTTTGCATGTGCATTTGTTTCTTCTTTGAATGGATTAGGTATTTTGAGTTGATCCACTCTTGGACTGAGCCTAGTTTCCACTCAGT
The DNA here is from genome assembly GCF_000695815.1 of Acanthisitta chloris. NCBI lineage: Eukaryota > Metazoa > Chordata > Aves > Passeriformes > Acanthisittidae > Acanthisitta > Acanthisitta chloris. Next base: position 53,806 of record NW_008658586.1, on the reverse strand, counting down.
GGAAAGCCCCTTCTTCCATAAAATGAATTAGAGGTCTTGTTTCCATTATAATTCTATTTCTATACTTTTTGTTCAGATTTCATCAGTTGAGGCAGAAATAACAAATTGTGTTATTAACACAAAGAGGCTTAAAAACAAATGAAGTTCTGGCCACGAGCATCACTTTCTCAGGTCACCAAATCCCTTTAGAATGCCAGTGGCATGGAGACATGGCTGGTGTCCCTTTATCCTAGTTCAGTGAAGTTCAGTTTTATGCCTTCAAGTCTGTGATACTAAACTAATGAGTTAAATTATTCCATGCACTGAACTGGTTTATTTAAACTGGAATAAGTCAGGCTGAAGTTGATGGTTTCATAGTATAAGCTGATTTACTGCTCCTGTAGAAACACCTTCCCAGTAGTGCTCGTTTTGCTATGTAAGGAACTGGATCCAGGGTGCTAAATTAGCAAAACATTGATGCACCAGGGCGAGATTGAGAAATGAGCTTGTCTGCAGCCAGTTTAGCCCGTTGAACTCTCAGGCCACACACGATCCACAGTCAGTTAGAGGGACGAGGAGCACACGCAGCCGGGGATGTCATAGGCCATGAAGCCTCTGACCTGAACTGGCTGGAGCTGCTCCAGAGCCTCAAGCTCCTGCAGCACACGGTGCTGGGTGAGCTCCTGCTGCTCTCTGCCAGCCTCTGCCCCCTCCTCCAGCGTGCAGCAGGGATTGGCAGTAGAGCAACACAAGCTGGACTGAGGAAATGATACAGCTTAATAATAGCCCTGCAGGGTTTTTTTTTTAAGGTATATTTGCATTTTTTTAGTCAGATTAAGTCCTGCATCTGATCCGCCATATCGCACAGGTGCACAGACAGTGCTTTACCCCTGTGTGCCGTAAGGCACTCAGAGCGTGGCACAGGGGCAGGGAGGAGCTGGAAGAGCTTCTGGAATGTTGGTAGCTTGGTTTATGCCTATCCTCTCGTCAGTTCTCTGTGTGTGACTTCAGCAATGTGTTTCTGGGATTTGTGCAGTGTTGCTGTCAGTGCATTTTAGTCCTGCTCATCTCAGGTGGATTATAGCTGAAACCCTCCTACTCTCTCCAAATGCCACAGAAACAGGTAGCCTAAACTGCTGCCTCTCTGGCCATTTTTTCAGGCTTCTGAAAGTTTACTTATTGTGGAAATAAGGAAAAACAAAAAAAAGCAAAAACTTGGTTCAAAACAAGCAGAGCAGCAGATGACAGCAAGGCTGGTTGCTGGCTATGTGCTCCAGTGGTATAAAGCAAAGATGCTGCTGCTGAGGTGACTGGTCTAAACTCCATGACAAACAAAGGGTTAACAATGCATGGATTTCAAGGGGCTCTGTTTAGTTTTCTTTGGTTTTATTTTTTTATTTTACTTTATTTTATTTTTGTTGTTGTTTTTTTGTTTAATTTCTGTGTTCTGGCCACACCCAGGAGAACCGTCTGCTTTTGATTTCTCCCTTTACGGTTACATGGTAAATTTTCTTTCTCATTCTTCAGAGATGGAAACGTTCAAATACTATATATATACACATTTATTTTTATTTTTTTTTCACTGCTCATCATGTTGCTTGTTATTTATTGCAGAGTCTGAGGCCAGACTAAAAGGGTGGCAGTTACTCGGTCTCTTCAGGCCCTTTCATTAAACCTTTGGGTAAAAAGGGGTTAGCCTGGTACTGCAAATTACCCACCAGTCCTAAAAGTGTTTGTTGGAGTTCAGTGTTCACTGGGTTAAGCTTATTTCTGCTGGGGAGAAGTTCCTGGCAGTTGCTGGTGGGGAGGAATTGTTGAAGATTTCAGCCTTGTTATCATAATAGCATTATTAAACTCAAAATGTCTGTATAATCTAAATTTTAGAAACCCTGAGTATTATCCAGGATCTTCCCTTCCATTTGCTCCATACCTACTACTATGAAGCAACCCAGCACCTGCTATAAATCTAAACTAGGAAACATTGGATACCTGCCACCTCTTTTTTTTCTTTCTTTTTTTTTTTTTTAAATGTTTGAGGTCAAGTCAATCTTGGGGAGGGAAAACTGAGAATTGTTAATTGTATATGTATTTAGGTAAAAATTAATCCCTATTCTTTACAGGTCATCTGTGAGAAGGAATAAAAAAATATGTCTATGCTTTTTTCTCTCCCACATCAAAAATATGTGTGTAGATATATATAATTGCTAGTTTTTTAAACTTAGAAATAACAAAAATGTCAAGTGTGGCTCACCTGTTTTTCCTGATGAAAATTTGAATGTCTGAGAGATGCATTAGTATGGCAAACCAAAAGGGCACAAATACTGACTCTGCCATAGTCAAGTATGTAAAGTATTAATTCAGCATTGACACCAAATGGTTCTCAACAAAGAGAGTTGCACAAGCTGAGGACTGATCTGTCAGTTAAACTAAACTGTGGTTAATTGGTTATGTTGTCCTGAATCAGATTAATTCTGGTTTAATTCACATTGTTAATTATATTCATATAGTCTGCACGTGGATTGTGTGCTACCTTGTGTTAACTTATTAAAAACATCGACAATTTCTACCTCTGTTTAAAGATAGTTAATGGTAATGCAGGGGTTTTTTTCCAAAATCCTATACAGACTTCACTAATTGCAAATAGATGTGAATTAAAATAGTCTTAGTTTGGTACTAGCCTGCACAGATTAATGTCTAAAAGATGACTTTCCCTCTGCTCTCCAGTTTTCAGTTCACATCATCACCGAAGACATAGATTTCATTCGGCCTCCACAGGCTTGTCTAGAACAAACAAAAATTTTAATGTAAAAAGAGAAGAGGGAAATAGAGATTCCTGTTGCAGTCTCCCTCCCCTCCCCCCCCCAGCCTTTAAAAGATGCTTTTTCCCCATTATGCAGTACCAGAGGGAAAGGTGTTGCTCTATTTCTCAGGCTTGCCTTTCTCTGTAGGGGTTCTTTGAAGCAGACACAATACTCTATCCCTTCGTAATCAGCTTTGCTATTACTCCCCCCCTGCACCCCCCTCGTTCTCTGCAACCTATTTGAGAGTTGCATGTGGTTGGGCTGTTTTATTAGCCCCTATGTCTTGTAGCTCTTGATTTTAATTCATTTAAACAGAAAACCTCTATGCTGTTCTGAAAAAGGCATCAGTTTGTTATTTATATAGCTCTTTATTTATGGCTGGAGAAATGAAATTATCTGAAGCTTTAGATTATTGGGTTGGAGCCCAAAGGAGAGCTCTTGTTGATCTCAATATTGCAGTACTTGGCTAAGTTCTTTTAGAATTGAGGGGGGAATAAAAAAAAACACAACAACCCACCAAAAATCAGAACAACAGAAAACCAGCCCTGCAGTTTACGAATGTGTGACAGTTTTGTGCTGGAAACTGAGCTGTGGATGATAAAGACCAGCATGTGCAAACGGCTTGGGCTCTCTAAGATCAGTATTCTAAAGACCTTTCTTTAGAAACCACTTGAAGAATAATGGCTTGCTTGTGTCTTGTTGCTAACAAAGCTTAGAAATAAAGATGCTGTCTATTTTTTGGAGCATCCAGGCCATACATATGGACCCTAAGGTGCATGGAGGGTGTCGTGTGGCTAGCATGCCATTTCTCTAACAGGCATAGCTGTAGATCACTCTCATCACCTTGCTCTTCAGTTAACATCAGGAGCTTCAATTGCATCACATGTAAGCTTTGTTCTTCTGCTCCTGAGGGTATCAAAGCCAGCAGAGATTGCTCTCTGTACGTTAAACCAGGCTTTGCTTTATATCAAGCCACAGGAGCCAGTTACTTCTGTCCTTAAGATACCCTAAAAGCAGAATGCAACAACATTTTTTGCTTGGGTCTATGCTTTGTAATGGCATGAAGAGTATCTCATCACCGTTGTCTGTAGTAAGATGCCATTTGTTACTAGTTAAACCCTAATTCACCTAGTCATGTTGACTCTCTTTTAATGTCAGTGCACTCATCTCTGGGGAAGGAAGCATGGTCTCTTACCCTGCCCTGTTACACGACTGCATGAGTTGGCAGCAGCATGAGCATGTAGGACAGACATGTTGCATGTGCCTTCATGGGTGCGGTGAACCTAAATTCATCTAACTAACACGACATTTTGGCAGTCCTTGAGCCTTTGTGGTTGCTCCAAGCAGGGCGTGTCAATTTTTCTGAAACTTCATGGTCTAACTAGGCAGAAATCTGTTGCTTTCCACAGCACAGAGGTTGCCATCTCAGAACAAAGCCAAGTAGCAGGATGGGAGGGAGGTAACAGTGGGTCAGCAGTGTCAAGACAAAACCTGCCTTAACCAATGAACTGGTAATTAGGTGTTTAGATTTACAAGTCCAGCACAGTACGCAGAGCTAGGAAAATTTTGAAACTACAGTGTCTGATACTGTAAGTCTTTGCCTTAAATAGTGTTTATTTGACGGTGCCGCCTAGAAGCCCTGCTTAAATTCAGGGCCTCACGTGCCGTTAGGCAAGCTACAGGCTTAGGAGTAGACATGAGCTGTGCCCTGAAGAGCTTACAAGGGATGCTTTACAAAGAGCCCTTCCTCTCAACAGTGTTCTAAGGTAGGTAATTATTATTGTCTCCATTTTACAGGTGGGAAAAGCAAGGTTCAGTGTTTGATTTGCCCAAAGCTTCGCAGAATTCTTGCTGCCAGGCGTGAACTCAGATCGCTGCTCACTCTCGTAGCAGTTTGTCAAGAGAGCAAGTGCTGCTCAGTGTCGATGTCCTGTACTGTGTCCAGGGTGGGTGGGGGTCCTGCCAAGCATGTGTGTTCAGTAGATGAGGGGAGTGAAGAGAAGCCCTCCTTGGGCTTGACCAGCTTGCCTATGTCGGTGCAGGGTTTAGTGTTTTTAATCAAAAAAACCCCAAACCAAATGAAAACTTGTCTCGAGTAACTTTGTACTTCTTTTTTGGTCTGGCCTCAATTGCTTTTATGTTTTCTTTTTTTTGTTTTGTTTTAATTTACTCTTATTATTCTTATTATGATTACAGTTCCTTTTTTTATTGAATTTAATTTCTTTCATTTATGGAACATGCATGAACCAACAATGTGACTCTAGGAGGTTACTGCTGAGTTGTGCTGATGTCAATTTCATACTGTGATATTTTTTCTCTATTTACCTAGAGATCAGTATTTCAATATATAACGATGTGCATGTTTTCCCCCCTTCTCCCGCTGCATGCAGGGATTCGGGTTCGTAACTTTCGAGAATAGTGCTGATGCAGACAGGGCCAGGGAGAAATTACACGGCACCGTGGTAGAGGGCCGTAAAATCGAGGTGCATGTCTTCAGTAATTCAATTTCTTCTTTATATTTATTCTTTTTGATTTCTTTTTGTGTCTTGCCTCACTTATTTCACATTTGGATCCCAGTCTCGTGTGTGCGTGTGTGTTTGTGTCTGTGTCCTTCACCTCCCTGCACTGAAATGTATAGAAGTTTACACCCTTTACAGAATATTTTTTATTGTTGTTTTGGGTATAATTTTTTTCTTTTCTTTCTTCTTTTATTAAGTTTTATTCCTACCCACTCCAAATTTTTGCCCTTCTGCTGTCTTGATTTTTCCTTTGCTTCAGTTTATGAGGCTCCGATTTCCTGTTACCAGGCCTGAACAAGACTAACTGAAAGAGTACTGTCCAACTTCTAACTCTGTGTCCAAAAGAGAAAGCAGGGGCCCAGCCAGTATCCTCTCTTTCCTCTGAGGCCAGTTCTCCTCCATGCAAGTGTGAGATGATGCCTGTGGTGGGAGGGGTGGGGAGACACGGGGCAGAAGCCCTGAGTGGGCTGTGCTATACACACCACTGGTTTCTTGACCTGCCCATGGTCAAGAGTTGGCTTGGTGAAAGCTAGTCCTTAAAGTTCCTAGCTCTCACTGCAGGGGAGGTAAGGATTACTGTTGGTCGGCCAACATGGCCATATGTTGGGCATGCCTGGTGTTGACCAGTTTGGTGTTCCACTGTGTTGAAGGCTAACTGGCATCATCCCTCTCTCCCTCTTTCTTTAAGGAAAAAAAAAAAAACAAAAAAACAAACGCAAACCATACAAATATTGAAAGAAAAAAAGCCGCCGTTTTTGAGTAAGATGTCTGCATATTTTGCCTTTTTTTTGTTTTGTTTTTTTTATTTCCCTTTCCGATGGTTTAGCATTACAAATATTGAAAGAAAAAAAGCCGCCGTTTTTGAGTAAGATGTCTGCATATTTTGCCTTTTTTTTGTTTTGTTTTTTTTATTTCCCTTTCCGATGGTTTAGCATGCC